>NW_027362098.1:0-220689 GCF_039654945.1 Dendrobates tinctorius
TTTCTTCTATAGGTGCCATCCATTTCCTGAACTGGGCACCATCATTGGTATTTAACAGGCCCAAATTACTTAAGTGCATCTCAATATGCCTTTTAAATAGGCTGTCAGGATTATAAAGTTTACTGGAAGAATACGAAAATTATATGCAAGACTGTGACAACTTATCAGTGCTGAAGACACCACAAAAGAACCCAGCATGGCAAAACTCTTGGTTTTGACCTGTGACAACATACAAGGCAAAAATACACTGTAAACAAATGTACTCTTTAACGCTAGTATCAATTAGACAATAAGATGCATTTTTAGCAAAAAATCTTGCTAAATAATGTATGCGTCTTACTGTCCGGAGGCAGCTTATTCTGAATGAAGAGATGCTGACACCATCCTTCCTGATCACTGAGAGACCTGTTCTCTCTGTGACTGACCCGCACTGATCTATCTGATCGGTGTGGTACAGGAGAAAAAGATATAGGGACCTGCTAGGATACTGCATGTCCTATGTAGCTGAAGGACCTTTGTCATCATGTATATAGTGCTTATGTTTTATCTTATCTATATCTTTTATATCTATATGTTATCTATGTCTTATCGTATTTATATCTTATCTTGTCTATATCTTATCAATATCTATAGCTTATCTATATCTTAAATTATCAATAGCTTATCTATACCTTATCTTATCAATATCGTGCCTAAATCTTATCTGTATCTAATCTATACTTTATCTTATCTATATCTTATATATATCTTATCTATATCTTATCGATATCTTAGCTTATCCATATCATACCTATATCTTTTCTTATCTATATATTATCTATATCCATACCTTATCTATATATTAGCTATATCTATATCTTATTTTATCTATATATTATCATATCTATATCTTATCTTATTTATATCTTATCAATATCTATATCTTATCTCTCTTATCTAGATATATAACTTATCTATACCTTATTTTATCAATATCTTATCTTATCTATATATTATCTATATAATATCTATATCTTATCTATATTTTATCTTTATATATATGTAATTGATAATTTATCTTATCTATATCTTATCTTATATTTCTTATCTATATCTTATCTATATCGTAGCTTATTCATATACTTTCTTATCTATATCTTATCTTGCATATGTCAAATCTTGAATACATCTTATATATGTCTATATCTTATCTATATCATATGTATATCTTATCTATATCTTATCTATATCCTATATAAACCTTATCTTATCTATATTTTATCTATATCTTAAGTTATCTATTCAGCATCTATGTCTTATCTATATTTTATCTATATCTATGTTTTCTATATCTTATCCTTATCCACTCTATTCTACTCTACAGCACTAAAGTTAGTGATGTCAAATCCTCCACAAATTTACACCTCCAGGAAATCTTAATTAGATGCAAAAGTGTTTTTCCTTTTTTACTGTTGAAACTTGTGGTGTTTTAAATTTAGGTGCATCTAATAGTTAGAAAAATATGAAACTTTCCATAAATTATTAGCAAAATGTTTAAATTACACCTATCTAAAAAACAGCCTCCTCCATATCCCCTCAAGCTGTCCTATCCATCACCTAGATAGGTGTGTTTTCTACCATTTAGGTAGAAGTAAACGTCAAACAATTTGCTTCTAATTTAGATAAAGTAGCTGGAAGTTATATCATGCAAACTCTACATGTCAGGTCTGCCTATTAAACAATTGCTGTAATATGTATTTACAGAACTTCCATTTTCTCTATACTTGACCTACACAACTTCATGTTTTTGGTAGGTGTTTGTACACAATGGCGTGGCCTTTCATCTATAGGCGCCATCCATTTCCTGAACTGGGCACCATCATTGGTATTTAACAGGCCCAAATTACTTAAGTGCATCTCAATATGCCTTTTAAATAGGCTGTCAGGCTTATAAAGTTTACTGGAAGAATACTAAAATTATAGGCAAGACTGTGACAACTTATCAGTGCTGAAGACACCACAAAAGAACCCAGCATGGTAAAACTCTTGGTTTTGACCCGTGACAA
Organism: Dendrobates tinctorius; assembly: GCF_039654945.1. Taxonomy (NCBI): domain Eukaryota; kingdom Metazoa; phylum Chordata; class Amphibia; order Anura; family Dendrobatidae; genus Dendrobates; species Dendrobates tinctorius. The sequence goes on from NW_027362098.1 coordinate 2,046, forward strand.
CATACAAGGCAAAAATACACTGTAAACAAATGTACTCTTTAACGCTAGTATCAATTAGACAATAAGATGCATTTTTAGCAAAAAATCTTGCTAAAAAATGTATGCATCTTACTTTCCGGAGGCAGCTAATTCTGAATGAAGAGATGCTGACACCATCCTTACTGATTACTGAGAGATCTGTTCTCTCTGTGACTGACCCACACTGATATATCTGATCGGTGTGGTACAGGAGAAAAAGATATAGGGACCTGCTAGGATACTGCATGTCCTATGTAGCTGAAGGACCTTTGTCATCATGTATATAGTGCTTATGTTTTATCTTATCTATATCTTTTATATCTATATGTTATCTATGTCTTATCGTATTTATATCTTATCTTGTCTATATCTTATTAATATCTATAGCTTATCTATATCTTAACTTATCAATAGCTTATCTATACCTTATCAATATCTTATCTATATCTTATCTGTATCTAATCTATACTTTATCTTATCTATATCTTATATATCTTATATATCTTAACTATATCTTATCGATATCTTAGCTTATCCATATCATACCTATATCTTTTCTTATCTATATCTTATCTATACCTTTTCTATATATTAGCTACTTCTATATCTTATTTTATCTATATATATATATATCATATCTATATCTTATCTTATTTATATCTTATCAATATCTATATCTTATCTATCTTATCTAGATATATAACTTATCTATACCTTATTTTATCAATATCTTATCTATATATTATCTATATAATATCTATATCTTATCTATATTTTATCTTTATCTATATGTAATTGATAATTTATCTTATATATATCTTATCTTATATTTATTATCTATATCTTAGCTTATCCATATCCTTTCTTATCTATATCTTATCTTGTATATATCAAATCTTGTATATATCTTATATATGTCTATATCTTATCTATATGATATGTATATCTTATCTATATCTTATCTTATCTATATCCTATATAAACCTTATTTCAGCTATATCTTATCTATATTTTATCTATAGCTTAAGTTATCTATACAGTATCTATATCTTATCTATATCATATGTATATCTTATCTATATCTTATCTTATCTATACCCTATATAAGCCTTATTTCGTCTATATCTTATCTATATTTTATCTATATCTTAAGTTATCTATACAGTATCTATATCTTATCTATATTTTATCTATATCTATGTTTTCTATATCTTATCCTTATCCACTCTATTCTACTCTACAGCACTAAAGTTAGTGTTGTCAAATCCTCCACAAATTTACACCTCCAGGAAATCTTAATTAGTTGCAAAAGTGTTTTTAATTTTTTACTGTTGAAACTTGTGTGTTTTAAATTTAGGTGCATCTAATAGTTAGAAAAATGTGAAACTTTCCATAATTTATTAGCAAAATGTTTAAATTACACCTATCTAAAAACAGCCTCCTCCATATCCCCTCAAGCTGTCCTATCCATCACCTAGATAGGTGTGTTTTCTACCATTTAGGTAGAAGTAAACGTCAAACAATTTGCTTCTAATTTAGATAAAGTAGCTGGAAGTTATATCATGCAAATTCTACATGTCAGGTCTGCCTATTAAACAATTGCTGTAATATGTATTTACAGAACTTCCATTTTCTCTATACTTGACCTACACAACTTCATGTTTTTGGTAGGTGTTTGTACACAATGGCGTGGCCTTTCATCTATAGGCGCCATCCATTTCCTGAACTGGGCACCATCATTGGTATTTAACAGGCCCAAATTACTTAAGTGCATCTCAATATGCCTTTTAAATAGGCTGTCAGGCTTATAAAGTTTACTGGAAGAATACTAAAATTATATGCAAGACTGTGACAACTTATCAGTGATGAAGACACCACAAAAGAACCCAGCATGGTAAAACTCTTGGTTTTGACCTGTGACAACATACAAGGCAAAAATACACTGTAAACAAATGTACTCTTTAACGCTAGTATCAATTAGACAATAAGATGCATTTTTAGCAAAAAATCTTGCTAAATAATGTATGCGTCTTACTGTCCGGAGGCAGCTTATTCTGAATGAAGAGATGCTGACACCATCCTTCCTGATCACTGAGAGACCTGTTCTCTCTGTGACTGACCCGCACTGATCTATCTGATCGGTGTGGTACAGGAGAAAAAGATATAGGGACCTGCTAGGATACTGCATGCCCTATGTAGCTGAAGGACCTTTGTCATGTATATAGTGCTTATGTGTTATCTTATGTCTATCTTTTATATCTATGTTATCTATGTCTTATCGTATTTATATCTTATCTTGTCTATATCTTATCAATATCTATCTTATCTATATCTTAATTTATCTATAGCTTATCTATATCTTATCTGTATCTAATCTATACTTTATCTTATCTATATCTTATCTATATCTTATCGATATCTTAGCTTATCCATGTCATACCTATATCTTTTCTTATCTATATATTAGCTATATCTTATCTTATTTATATCTTATCAATATCTATATCTTATCTAGATATATAACTTTTGTATACCTTATCTTATCAATATCTTATCTTATCTATATCTTATCTATATAATATCTATATCTCATCTATATTTTATCTTTATCTATATGTAATTGATAATTTATCTTATCTATATCTTATCTTATATTTCTTATCTATATCTTATCTATATCTTAGCTTATCCATATCCTTTCTTATCTATATCTTATCTTGTATATATCAAATCTTGTATATATCTTATATATGTTTATATCTTATCTATATCATATGTATATCTTATCTCATCTATATCCTATATAAACCTTATTTCATCTATATCTTATCTATATTTTATCTATATCTTAAGTTATCTATACAGTATCTATCTTATCTATATTTTATCTATATTTTATCTATATGTTTTCTATATCTTATCCTTATCCACTCTATTCTACTCTACAGCACTAAAGTTAGTGTTGTCAAATCCTCCACAAATTTACACCTCCAGGAAATCTTAAATAGTTGCAAAAGTGTTTTTCCTTTTTTACTGTTGAAACTGGTGGTGTGTTTTAAATTTAGGTGCATCTAATAGTTAGAAAAATATGAAACTTTCCATAAATTACTAGCAAAATGTTTAAATTACACCTATCTAAAAAAACAGCATCCTCCATATCCCCTCAAGCTGTCCTATCCATCACCTAGATAGGTGTGTTTTCTACCATTTAGGTAGAAGTAAACATCAAACAATTTGCTTCTAATTTAGATAAAGTAGCTGGAAGTTATATCATGCAAACTCTACATGTAAGGTCTGCCTTTTATACAATTGCTGTAATATGTATTTACAGAACTTCCAGTTTCTCTATACTTGACCTACACAACTTCATGTTTTTGGTTGGTGTTTGTACACAATGGCGTGGCCTTTCATCTATAGGCGCCATCCATTTCCTGAACTGGGCACCATCATTGGTATTTAACAGGCCCAAATTACTTAAGTGCATCTCAATATGCCTTTTAAATAGGCTGTCAGGCTTATAAAGTTTACTGGAAGAATACTAAAATTATAGGCAAGACTGTGACAACTTATCAGTGCTGAAGACACCACAAAAGAACCCAGCATGGTAAAACTCTTGGTTTTGACCCGTGACAACATACAAGGCAAAAATACACTGTAAACAAATGTACTCTTTAACACTAGTATCAATTAGACAATAAGATGCATTTTTAGCAAAAAATCTTGCTAAAAAATGTATGCATCTTACTTTCCGGAGGCAGCTAATTCTGAATGAAGAGATGCTGACACCATCCTTACTGATTACTGAGAGATCTGTTCTCTCTGTGACTGACCCACACTGATATATCTGATCGGTGTGGTACAGGAGAAAAAGATATAGGGACCTGCTAGGATACTGCATGTCCTATGTAGCTGAAGGACCTTTGTCATCATGTATATAGTGCTTATGTTTTATCTTATCTATATCTTTTATATCTATATGTTATCTATGTCTTATCGTATTTATATCTTATCTTGTCTATATCTTATTAATATCTATAGCTTATCTATATCTTAACTTATCAATAGCTTATCTATACCTTATCTTATCAATATCTTATCTATATCTTATCTGTATCTAATCTATACTTTATCTTATCTATATCTTATATATCTTAACTATATCTTATCGATATCTTAGCTTATCCATATCATACCTATATCTTTTCTTATCTATATCTTATCTATACCTTTTCTATATATTAGCTATTTCTATATCTTATTTTATCTATATATATATATATATCATATCTATATCTATATCTTCACCACCCTGATCTCCTCACTATCCAACAACCCCAAGAAACTTTTTGACACCTTTCACTCCCTCCTCAGGCCAAAAGCACAAGCCCCTATCACAGACATTTGCGCTGATGACCTGGCCTCCCACTTTATAGAGAAAATAGACAATATCCGTCAGGAAATCCGCTCCCAATCACCAAGTTCAGTGACTCCCATCCCTCCCTGCATTTCCCCTGGCTCACTCTCCACATTTGCTCCCATCACAGAAGAAGAAGTCTCCAGGCTCCTCTCCTCTTCTCGTCCAACTACATGCACAACCGACCCCATTCCCTCACATCTCCTCCAGTCTCTCTCCCCAGTCGTCACAACTCACCTAACTACAATCTTTAATCTCTCCCTCTCCTCTGGCATTTTCCCCTCCTCCTTCAAACACTCTATCATTACTCCATTACTAAAGAAACCCACCCTTGACCCATCCTGCACAAACAACTACAGACCAGTCTCCAATCTCCCCTTCATCTCTAAACTCTTGGAGCGCCTGATATACTCACGCCTTACCCGTTACCTCTCCACTCACTCCCTCCTAGACCCTTCACAGTCCGGTTTCCGCCCCCTACATTCGACAGAAACTGCACTCAAAGTGACCAATGACCTTCTGACAGCAAAACGTAATGGTGACCATTCTCTGCTCATTCTTCTCGACCTTTCTGCAGCTTTCGACACTGTTGACCATCCTCTCCTACTCTCTAGGCTCCAGTCACTAGGCATTAAGGACACTGCTCTTTCCTGGTTCTCCTCCTATCTTTCCGACCGCTCCTTCAGTGTTCTGTTTTCTGGCTCCACTTCATCTCCTCTTCCTCTCACTGTTGGGGTACCTCAGGGCTCAGTCCTTGGCCCCCTTCTCTTCTCTCTCTATACAGCCCCAATTGGACAGACCATCAGCAGATTTGGCTTTCAGTACCATCTTTATGCTGATGACACACAACTGTACACATCATCCCCTGACCTTACCTCCGCTGTACTACAGAACGCCACTGACTGTCTGTCTGCAGTCTCCAACATCATGTCTGCTCTCTATCTGAAACTCAACCTCTCCAAAACTGAACTTCTTCTGCTCCCACCATCTACTAACCTCCCTAAATCTGACATTTCCCTCTCTGTGGGTGGCACCATAATAACACCCCGACAGCAGGTGCGCTGTCTGGGTGTTATGTTCGACTCCGATCTCTCCTTCACCTCCCATATACAATCTCTTGCCCGCTCATGGCGCTTACACCTAAAGAACATCTCTAGAATCCGCCCTTTTCTCACCATGGAAACAACAAAAACTCTCACTGTCGCCCTGATCCACTCCCGCCTAGACTACTGTAATGCTCTATTAATTGGCCTCCCTCTCACTCGACTCTCCCCTCTCCAGTCTATCCTTAATGCAGCAGCCAGGGTTGTCCATCTGGCTAATCGTTTCTCAGACGCGTCCGCTCTTCGCCAGTCATTACACTGGCTACCAATTCATTACAGGGTACAATTCAAAGTACTTGTTCTCACCCACAAAGCTCTCCACAGTGCGGCACCCCCTTACATCTCCTCCCTCATTTCTGTCTATCGGCCTAACCGACCGCTGCGCTCTGCAAAAGACTTTCGACTAACCTCTGCCCTAATCCGTACCTCCCACTCCCGACTCCAAGACTTCTCCCGTGCTGCGCCAATCCTCTGGAATGCTCTACCCCAAAATATTAGGACCATCCACTATTTGCATAGTTTTAGGCGCTCGCTCAAAACACATTTGTTCAGAGCGGCCTATCACATTCAGTAATCAAAGTCATGTTTGTGTGTGTGTAGCCCATTCACTATCTCCATCTAACCCCCACCCCCTGAAGATGGCTGGACCGTCATTGTAAATACATCATTGTAAATACAAACCTGTGATTTGTATCCCCCCCACCTCATTGTAGATTGTAAGCTCCACGAGCAGGGTCGTCTTATTTCGCTTTAATTATTGTATTGTTAACGTTGTTACTTATGACTGTTGTGTTTGAAACTGTTCAACTGTAAAGCGCTGCGGAATATGTTGGCGCTATATAAATAAAGATTATTATTATTATTATTATATCTTATCTATATCTTATCTTATTTATATCTTATCAATATATATATCTTATCTATCTTATCTAGATATACACTCACTGGCCACTTTATTAGGTACACCATGCTAGTAAGGGGTTGGACCCCCTTTTGCCTTCAGAACTGCCTCAATTCTTCGTGGCAGAGATTCAACAAGGTGCTGGAAGCATTCCTCAGAGATTTTGGACCATATTGACATGATGGCATCACACAGTTGGCGCAGATTTGTCGGCTGCACATCCCTGATGCGAATCTCCCGTTCCACCACATCCCAAAGATGCTCTATTGGATTGAGATCTGGTGACTGAGGAGGCCATTTGAGTACAGTGAACTCATTGTCATGTTCAAGAAACCAATCTGAGATGATTCGAGCTTTATGACATGGCGCATTATCCTGCTGAAAGTAGCCATCAGATGTTGGGTACATTGTGGTCATAAAGGGATGGACATGGTCAGCAACAATACTCAGGTAGGCTGTGGCGTTGCAACGATGCTCAATTGGTACCAAGGGGCCCAAAGAGTGCCAAGAAAAAATTCCCCACACCATGACACCACCACCACCAGCCTGAACCGTTGATACAAGGCAGGATGGATCCATGCTTTCATGTTGTTTACGCCAAATTCTGACCCTACCATCCGAATGTCGCAGCAGAAATCGAGACTCATCAGACCAGGCAACGTTTTTCCAATCTTCTACTGTCCAATTTCGATGAGCTTGTGCAAATTTTAGCCTCAGTTTCCTGTTCTTAGCTGAGAGGAGTGGTACCCAGTGTGGTCTTCTGCTGCTGTAGCCCATCTGCCTCAAAGTTCGACGCACTGTGCGTTCAGAGATGCTCTTCTGCCTACCTTGGTTGTAACGGGTGGCAATTTGAGTCACTGTTGCCTTTCTATCAGCTCGAACCAGTATGCCCATTCTCCTCTGACCTCTGGCATCAACAAGGCATTTCCGGCCACAGAACTGCCGCTCACTGGTTTTTTTTTCTTTTTCGGACCATTCTCTGTAAACCCTAGAGATGGTTGTGCGTGAAAATCCCAGTAGATCAGCAGTTTCTGAAATACTCAGACCAGCCCTTCTGGCACCAACAATCATGCCACGTTCAAAGGCACTCAAATCACCTTTCTTCCCCATACTGATGCTCGGTTTGAACTGCAGGAGATTGTCTTGACCATGTCTACATGCCTAAATGCACTGAGTTGCCGCCATGTGATTGGCTGATTAGAAATTAAGTCTTAACACACAGTTGGACAGGTGTACCTAATAAAGTGGCCAGTGAGTGTATAACTTATCTATACCTTATTTTATCAATATCTTATCTATATATTATCTATATAATATCTATATCTTATCTATATTTTATCTTTATCTATATGTAATTGATAATTTATCTTATCTATATCTTATCTTATATTTATTATCTATATCTTAGCTTATCCATATCCTTTCTTATCTATATCTTATCTTGTATATATCAAATCTTGTATATATCTTATATATGTCTATATCTTATCTATATGATATGTATATCTTATCTATATCTTATCTTATCTATACCCTATATAAACCTTATTTCATCTATATCTTATCTATATTTTATCTATATCTTAAGTTATCTATACAGTATCTATATCTTATCTATATTTTATCTATATCTATGTTTTCTATATCTTATCCTTATCCACTCTATTCTACTCTACAGCACTAAAGTTAGTGTTGTCAAATCCTCCACAAATTTACACCTCCAGGAAATCTTAATTAGTTGCAAAAGTGTTTTTAATTTTTTACTGTTGAAACTTGTGTGTTTTAAATTTAGGTGCATCTAATAGTTAGAAAAATATGAAACTTTCCATAATTTATTAGCAAAATGTTTAAATTACACCTATCTAAAAACAGCCTCCTCCATATCCCCTCAAGCTGTCCTATCCATCACCTAGATAGGTGTGTTTTCTACCATTTAGGTAGAAGTAAACGTCAAACAATTTGCTTATAATTTAGATAAAGTAGCTGAAAGTTATATCATGCAAACTCTACATGTCAGGTCTGCCTATTAAACAATTGCTGTAATATGTATTTACAGAACTTCCATTTTCTCTATACTTGACCTACACAACTTCATGTTTTTGGTAGGTGTTCGTACACAATGGCGTGTCCTTTCTTCTATAGGTGCCATCCATTTCCTGAACTGGGCACCATCATTGGTATTTAACAGGCCCAAATTACTTAAGTGCATCTCAATATGCCTTTTAAATAGGCTGTCAGGCTTATAAAGTTTACTGGAAGAATACTAAAATTATATGCAAGACTGTGACAACTTATCAGTGATGAAGACACCACAAAAGAACCCAGCATGGTAAAACTCTTGGTTTTGACCTGTGACAACATACAAGGCAAAAATACACTGTAAACAAATGTACTCTTTAACGCTAGTATCAATTAGACAATAAGATGCATTTTTAGCAAAAAATCTTGCTAAATAATGTATGCGTCTTACTGTCCGGAGGCAGCTTATTCTGAATGAAGAGATGCTGACACCATCCTTCCTGATCACTGAGAGACCTGTTCTCTCTGTGACTGACCCGCACTGATCTATCTGATCGGTGTGGTACAGGAGAAAAAGATATAGGGACCTGCTAGGATACTGCATGTCCTATGTAGCTGAAGGACCTTTGTGATGTATATAGTGTTTATGTGTTATCTTATGTATATCTTTTATATCTATGTTATCTATGTCTTATCGTATTTATATCTTATCTTGTCTATATCTTATAAATATCTATCTTATCTATATCTTAACTTATCTATATCTTATCTGTATCTAATCTATACTTTATCTTATCTATATCTTATCTATATCTTATCGATATCTTAGCTTATCCATATCATACCTATATCTTTTCTTATCTATATCTTATCTATATCTTATCTTATTTATATCTTATCAATATCTATATCTTTTCTCTCTTATCTAGATATATAACTTATATATACCTTATCTTATCAATATCTTATCTTATCGATATCTTATCTATATAATATCTATATCTCATCTATATTTTATCTTTATCTATATGTAATTGATAATTTATCTTATCTATATCTTATCTTATATTTCTTATCTATATCTTATCTATATCTTAGCTTATCCATATCCTTTCTTATCTATATCTTATCTTGTATATATCAAATCTTGTATAGATCTTATATATATTTATATCTTATCTATATCATATGTATATCTTATCTCATCTATATCCTATATAAACCTTATTTCATCTACATCTTATCTATATTTTATCTATATCTTAAGTTATCTATACAGTATCTATCTTATCTATATTTTATCTATATTTTATCTATATGTTTTCTATATCTTATCCTTATCCACTCTATTCTACTCTACAGCACTAAAGTTAGTGTTGTCAAATCCTCCACAAATTTACACCTCCAGGAAATCTTAAATAGTTGCAAAAGTGTTTTTCCTTTTTTACTGTTGAAACTTGTGGTGTGTTTTAAATTTAGGTGCATCTAATAGTTAGAAAAATATGAAACTTTCCATAAATTACTAGCAAAATGTTTAAATTACACCTATCTAAAAAAAAACAGCCTCCTCCATATCCCCTCAAGCTGTCCTATCCATCACCTAGATAGGTGTGTTTTCTACCATTTAGGTAGAAGTAAACGTCAAACAATTTGCTTCTAATTTAGATAAAGTAGCTGGAAGTTATATCATGCAAACTCAACATGTAAGGTCTGCCTTTTATACAATTGCTGTAATATGTATTTACAGAACTTCCAGTTTCTCTATACTTGACCTACACAACTTCATGTTTTTGGTTGGTGTTTGTACACAATGGCGTGGCCTTTCATCTATAGGCGCCATCCATTTCCTGAACTGGGCACCATCATTGGTATTTAACAGGCCCAAATTACTTAAGTGCATCTCAATATGCCTTTTAAATAGGCTGTCAGGCTTATAAAGTTTACTGGAAGAATACTAAAATTATAGGCAAGACTGTGACAACTTATCAGTGCTGAAGACACCACAAAAGAACCCAGCATGGTAAAACTCTTGGTTTTGACCCGTGACAACATACAAGGCAAAAATACACTGTAAACAAATGTACTCTTTAACACTAGTATCAATTAGACAATAAGATGCATTTTTAGCAAAAAATCTTGCTAAAAAATGTATGCATCTTACTTTCCGGAGGCAGCTAATTCTGAATGAAGAGATGCTGACACCATCCTTACTGATTACTGAGAGATCTGTTCTCTCTGTGACTGACCCACACTGATATATCTGATCGGTGTGGTACAGGAGAAAAAGATATAGGGACCTGCTAGGATACTGCATGTCCTATGTAGCTGAAGGACCTTTGTCATCATGTATATAGTGCTTATGTTTTATCTTATCTATATCTTTTATATCTATATGTTATCTATGTCTTATCGTATTTATATCTTATCTTGTCTATATCTTATTAGTATCTATAGCTTATCTATATCTTAACTTATCAATAGCTTATCTATACATTATCTTATCAATATCTTATCTATATCTTATCTGTATCTAATCTATACTTTATCTTATCTATATCTTATATATCTTATATATCTTAACTATATCTTATCGATATCTTAGCTTATCCATATCATACCTATATCTTTTCTTATCTATATCTTATCTATACCTTTTCTATATATTAGCTATTTCTATATCTTATTTTATCTATATATATATATATCATATCTATATCTTATCTATATCTTATCTTATTTATATCTTATCAATATCTATATCTTATCTATCTTATCTAGATATATAACTTATCTATACCTTATTTTATCAATATCTTATCTATATATTATCTATATAATATCTATATCTTATCTATATTTTATCTTTATCTATATGTAATTGATAATTTATATTATCTATATCTTATCTTATATTTATTATCTATATCTTAGCTTATCCATATCCTTTCTTATCTATATCTTATCTTGTATATATCAAATCTTGTATATATCTTATATATGTCTATATCTTATCTATATGATATGTATATCTTATCTATATCTTATCTTATCTATATCCTATATAAACCTTATTTCAGCTATATCTTATCTATATTTTATCTATAGCTTAAGTTATCTATACAGTATCTATATCTTATCTATATCATATGTATATCTTATCTATATCTTATCTTATCTATACCCTATATAAACCTTATTTCATCTATATCTTATCTATATTTTATCTATATCTTAAGTTATCTATACAGTATCTATATCTTATCTATATTTTATCTATATCTATGTTTTCTATATCTTATCCTTATCCACTCTATTCTACTCTACAGCACTAAAGTTAGTGTTGTCAAATCCTCCACAAATTTACACCTCCAGGAAATCTTAATTAGTTGCAAAAGTGTTTTTAATTTTTTACTGTTGAAACTTGTGTGTTTTAAATTTAGGTGCATCTAATAGTTAGAAAAATGTGAAACTTTCCATAATTTATTAGCAAAATGTTTAAATTACACCTATCTAAAAACAGCCTCCTCCATATCCCCTCAAGCTGTCCTATCCATCACCTAGATAGGTGTGTTTTCTACCATTTAGGTAGAAGTAAACGTCAAACAATTTGCTTCTAATTTAGATAAAGTAGCTGGAAGTTATATCATGCAAACTCTACATGTCAGGTCTGCCTATTAAACAATTGCTGTAATATGTATTTACAGAACTTCCATTTTCTCTATACTTGACCTACACAACTTCATGTTTTTGGTAGGTGTTTGTACACAATGGCATGGCCTTTCATCTATAGGCGCCATCCATTTCCTGAACTGGGCACCATTATTGGTATTTAACAGGCCCAAATTACTTAAGTGCATCTCAATATGCCTTTTAAATAGGCTGTCAGGCTTATAAAGTTTACTGGAAGAATACTAAAATTATATGCAAGACGGTGACAACTTATCAGTGCTGAAGACACCACAAAAGAACCCAGCATGGTAAAACTCTTGGTTTTGACCTGTGACAACATACAAGGCAAAAATACACTGTAAACAAATGTACTCTTTAACGCTAGTATCAATTAGACAATAAGATGCATTTTTAGCAAAAAATCTTGCTAAATAATGTATGCGTCTTACTGTCCGGAGGCAGCTTATTCTGAATGAAGAGATGCTGACACCATCCTTCCTGATCACTGAGAGACCTGTTCTCTCTGTGACTGACCCGCACTGATCTATCTGATCGGTGTGGTACAGGAGAAAAAGATATAGGGACCTGCTAGGATACTGCATGTCCTATGTAGCTGAAGGACCTTTGTCATCATATATAGTGCTTATGTGTTATCTTATCTATATCTTTTATATCTATATGTTATCTATGTCTTATCATATTTATATCTTATCTTGTCTATATCTTATCAATATCTATCTTATCTATATCTTAACTTATCTATATATTATCTGTATCTAATCTATACTTTATCTTATCTATATCTTATATATCTTATCTATATCTTATCTATATCTTATCTTATCTATATCCTATATAAACCTTATTTCATCTATATCTTATCTATATTTTATCTATATCTTAAGTTATCTATACAGTATCTATATCTTATCTATATCATATGTATATCTTATCTATGTCTTATCTTATCTATATCCTATATAAACCTTATTTCATCTATATCTTATCTATATTTTATCTATATCTTAAGTTATCTATACAGTATCTATATCTTATCTATATCTTATCTATATTTTATCTATATCTATGTTTTCTATATCTTATCCTTATCCACTCTATTCTACTCTACAGCACTAAAGTTAGTGTTGTCAAATCCTCCACAAATTTACACCTCCAGGAAATCTTAATTAGTTGCAAAAGTGTTTTTAATTTTTTACTGTTGAAACTTGTGGTGTGTTTTAAATTTAGGTGCATCTAATAGAAAAATATGAAACTTTCCATAATTAGCAAAATGTTTAAATTACACCTATCTAATAAACAGCCTCCTCCATATCCCCTCAAGCTGTCCTATCCATCACCTAGATAGGTGTGTTTTCTACCATTTAGGTAGAAGTAAACGTCAAACAATTTGCTTCTAATTTAGATAAAGTAGCTGGAAGTTATATCATGCAAATTCTACATGTCAGGTCTGCCTATTAAACAATTGCTGTAATATGTATTTACAGAACTTCCATTTTCTCTATACTTGACCTACACAACTTCATGTTTTTGGTAGGTGTTTGTACACAATGGCGTGGCCTTTCATCTATAGGCGCCATCCATTTCTTGAACTGGGCACCATCATTGGTATTTAACAGGCCCAAATTACTTAAGTGCATCTCAATATGCCTTTTAAATAGGCTGTCAGGCTTATAAAGTTTACTGGAAGAATACTAAAATTATATGCAAGACTGTGACAACTTATCAGTGATGAAGACACCACAAAAGAACCCAGCATGGTAAAACTCTTGGTTTTGACCTGTGACAACATACAAGGCAAAAATACACTGTAAACAAATGTACTCTTTAACGCTAGTATCAATTAGACAATAAGATGCATTTTTAGCAAAAAATCTTGCTAAATAATGTATGCGTCTTACTGTCCGGAGGCAGCTTATTCTGAATGAAGAGATGCTGACACCATCCTTCCTGATCACTGAGAGACCTGTTCTCTCTGTGACTGACCCGCACTGATCTATCTGATCGGTGTGGTACAGGAGAAAAAGATATAGGGACCTGCTAGGATACTGCATGTCCTATGTAGCTGAAGGACCTTTGTCATCATGTATATAGTGCTTATGTTTTATCTTATCTATATCTTTTATATCTATATGTTTTCTATGTCTTATCGTATTTATATATTATCTTGTCTATATCTTATCAATATCTATAGCTTATCTATATCTTAACTTATCAATAGCTTATCTATACCTTATCTTATCAATATCTTGCCTATATCTTATCTGTATCTAATCTATACTTTATCTTATCTATATCTTATATATCTTATCTATATCTTATCGATATCTTAGCTTATCCATATCATACCTATATCTTTTCTTATCTATATATTATCTATATCTATACCTTATCTATATATTAGCTATATCTATATCTTATTTTATCTATATATTATCATATCTATATCTTATCTTATCTATATCTTATCAATATCTATATCTTATCTCTCTTATCTAGATATATAACTTATCTATACCTTATTTTATCAATATCTTATCTTATCTATATATTATCTATATAATATCTATATCTTATCTTTATTTTATCTTTATATATGTAATTGATAATTTATCTTATCTATATCTTATCTTATATTTCTTATCTATATCTTATCTATATCTTAGCTTATTCATATACTTTCTTATCTATATCTTATTTTGCATATATCAAATCTTGAATACATCTTATATATGTCTATATCTTATCTATATCATATGTATATCTTATCTATATCTTATCTTATCTATATCCTATATAAACCTTATCTTATCTATATTTTATCTATATCTTAAGTTATCTATTCAGCATCTATATCTTATCTATATTTTATCTATATCTATGTTTTCTGTATCTTATCCTTATCCACTCTATTCTACTCTACAGCACTAAAGTTAGTGATGTCAAATCCTCCACAAATTTACACCTCCAGGAAATCTTAATTAGATGCAAAAGTGTTTTTCCTTTTTTACTGTTGAAACTTGTGGTGTGTTTTAAATTTAGGTGCATCTAATAGTTAGAAAAATATGAAACTTTCCATAAATTATTAGCAAAATGTTTAAATTACACCTATCTAAAAAACAGCCTCCTCCATATCCCCTCAAGCTGTCCTATCCATCACCTAGATAGGTGTGTTTTCTACCATTTAGGTAGAAGTAAACGTCAAACAATTTGCTTCTAATTTAGATAAAGTAGCTGGAAGTTATATCATGCAAACTCTACATGTCAGGTCTGCCTATTAAACAATTGCTGTAATATGTATTTACAGAACTTCCATTTTCTCTATACTTGACCTACACAACTTCATGTTTTTGGTAGGTGTTTGTACACAATGGCGTGGCCTTTCATCTATAGGCGCCATCCATTTCCTGAACTGGGCACCATTATTGGTATTTAACAGGCCCAAATTACTTAAGTGCATCTCAATATGCCTTTTAAATAGGCTGTCAGGCTTATAAAGTTTACTGGAAGAATACTAAAATTATAGGCAAGACTGTGACAACTTATCAGTGCTGAAGACACCACAAAAGAACCCAGCATGGTAAAACTCTTGGTTTTGACCCGTGACAACATACAAGGCAAAAAT
Source organism: Dendrobates tinctorius (assembly GCF_039654945.1). Classification (NCBI taxonomy): domain Eukaryota; kingdom Metazoa; phylum Chordata; class Amphibia; order Anura; family Dendrobatidae; genus Dendrobates; species Dendrobates tinctorius. The sequence goes on from NW_027362098.1 coordinate 17,813, forward strand.
ACACTGTAAACAAATGTACTCTTTAACACTAGTATCAATTAGACAATAAGATGCATTTTTAGCAAAAAATCTTGCTAAAAAATGTATGCATCTTACTTTCCGGAGGCAGCTAATTCTGAATGAAGAGATGCTGACACCATCCTTACTGATTACTGAGAGATCTGTTCTCTCTGTGACTGACCCACACTGATATATCTGATCGGTGTGGTACAGGAGAAAAAGATATAGGGACCTGCTAGGATACTGCATGTCCTATGTAGCTGAAGGACCTTTGTCATCATGTATATAGTGCTTATGTTTTATCTTATCTATATCTTTTATATCTATATGTTATCTATGTCTTATCGTATTTATATCTTATCTTGTCTATATCTTATTAATATCTATAGCTTATCTATATCTTAACTTATCAATAGCTTATCTATACCTTATCTTATCAATATCTTATCTATATCTTATCTGTATCTAATCTATACTTTATCTTATCTATATCTTATATATCTTATATATCTTAACTAAATCTTATCGATATCTTAGCTTATCCATATCATACCTATATCTTTTCTTATCTATATCTTATCTATACCTTTTCTATATATTAGCTATTTCTATATCTTATTTTATCTATATATATCATATCTATATCTTATCTATATCTTATCTTATTTATATCTTATCAATATCTATATCTTATCTATCTTATCTAGATATATAACTTATCTATACCTTATTTTATCAATATCTTATCTATATATTATCTATATAATATCTATATCTTATCTATATTTTATCTTTATCTATATGTAATTGATAATTTATCTTATCTATATCTTATCTTATATTTATTATCTATATCTTAGCTTATCCATATCCTTTCTTATCTATATCTTATCTTGTATATATCAAATCTTGTATATATCTTATATATGTCTATATCTTATCTATATGATATGTATATCTTATCTATATCTTATCTTATCTATATCCTATATAAACCTTATTTCAGCTATATCTTATCTATATTTTATCTATAGCTTAAGTTATCTATACAGTATCTATATCTTATCTATATCATATGTATATCTTATCTATATCTTATCTTATCTATACCCTATATAAACCTTATTTCATCTATATCTTATCTATATTTTATCTATATCTTAAGTTATCTATACAGTATCTATATCTTATCTATATTTTATCTATATCTATGTTTTCTATATCTTATCCTTATCCACTCTATTCTACTCTACAGCACTAAAGTTAGTGTTGTCAAATCCTCCACAAATTTACACCTCCAGGAAATCTTAATTAGTTGCAAAAGTGTTTTTAATTTTTTACTGTTGAAACTTGTGTGTTTTAAATTTAGGTGCATCTAATAGTTAGAAAAATGTGAAACTTTCCATAATTTATTAGCAAAATGTTTAAATTACACCTATCTAAAAACAGCCTCCTCCATATCCCCTCAAGCTGTCCTATCCATCACCTAGATAGGTGTGTTTTCTACCATTTAGGTAGAAGTAAACGTCAAACAATTTGCTTCTAATTTAGATAAAGTAGCTGGAAGTTATATCATGCAAACTCTACATGTCAGGTCTGCCTATTAAACAATTGCTGTAATATGTATTTACAGAACTTCCATTTTCTCTATACTTGACCTACACAACTTCATGTTTTTGGTAGGTGTTTGTACACAATGGCATGGCCTTTCATCTATAGGCGCCATCCATTTCCTGAACTGGGCACCATTATTGGTATTTAACAGGCCCAAATTACTTAAGTGCATCTCAATATGCCTTTTAAATAGGCTGTCAGGCTTATAAAGTTTACTGGAAGAATACTAAAATTATATGCAAGACGGTGACAACTTATCAGTGCTGAAGACACCACAAAAGAACCCAGCATGGTAAAACTCTTGGTTTTGACCTGTGACAACATACAAGGCAAAAATACACTGTAAACAAATGTACTCTTTAACGCTAGTATCAATTAGACAATAAGATGCATTTTTAGCAAAAAATCTTGCTAAATAATGTATGCGTCTTACTGTCCGGAGGCAGCTTATTCTGAATGAAGAGATGCTGACACCATCCTTCCTGATCACTGAGAGACCTGTTCTCTCTGTGACTGACCCGCACTGATCTATCTGATCGGTGTGGTACAGGAGAAAAAGATATAGGGACCTGCTAGGATACTGCATGTCCTATGTAGCTGAAGGACCTTTGTCATCATATATAGTGCTTATGTGTTATCTTATCTATATCTTTTATATCTATATGTTATCTATGTCTTATCATATTTATATCTTATCTTGTCTATATCTTATCAATATCTATCTTATCTATATCTTAACTTATCTATATATTATCTGTATCTAATCTATACTTTATCTTATCTATATCTTATATATCTTATCTATATCTTATCTATATCTTATCTTATCTATATCCTATATAAACATTATTTCATCTATATCTTATCTATATTTTATCTATATCTTAAGTTATCTATACAGTATCTATATCTTATCTATATCATATGTATATCTTATCTATGTCTTATCTTATCTATATCCTATATAAACCTTATTTCATCTATATCTTATCTATATTTTATCTATATCTTAAGTTATCTATACAGTATCTATATCTTATCTATATCTTATCTATATTTTATCTATATCTATGTTTTCTATATCTTATCCTTATCCACTCTATTCTACTCTACAGCACTAAAGTTAGTGTTGTCAAATCCTCCACAAATTTACACCTCCAGGAAATCTTAATTAGTTGCAAAAGTGTTTTTAATTTTTTACTGTTGAAACTTGTGGTGTGTTTTAAATTTAGGTGCATCTAATAGAAAAATATGAAACTTTCCATAATTAGCAAAATGTTTAAATTACACCTATCTAATAAACAGCCTCCTCCATATCCCCTCAAGCTGTCCTATCCATCACCTAGATAGGTGTGTTTTCTACCATTTAGGTAGAAGTAAACGTCAAACAATTTGCTTCTAATTTAGATAAAGTAGCTGGAAGTTATATCATGCAAATTCTACATGTCAGGTCTGCCTATTAAACAATTGCTGTAATATGTATTTACAGAACTTCCATTTTCTCTATACTTGACCTACACAACTTCATGTTTTTGGTAGGTGTTTGTACACAATGGCGTGGCCTTTCATCTATAGGCGCCATCCATTTCCTGAACTGGGCACCATCATTGGTATTTAACAGGCCCAAATTACTTAAGTGCATCTCAATATGCCTTTTAAATAGGCTGTCAGGCTTATAAAGTTTACTGGAAGAATACTAAAATTATATGCAAGACTGTGACAACTTATCAGTGATGAAGACACCACAAAAGAACCCAGCATGGTAAAACTCTTGGTTTTGACCTGTGACAACATACAAGGCAAAAATACACTGTAAACAAATGTACTCTTTAACGCTAGTATCAATTAGACAATAAGATGCATTTTTAGCAAAAAATCTTGCTAAATAATGTATGCGTCTTACTGTCCGGAGGCAGCTTATTCTGAATGAAGAGATGCTGACACCATCCTTCCTGATCACTGAGAGACCTGTTCTCTCTGTGACTGACCCGCACTGATCTATCTGATCGGTGTGGTACAGGAGAAAAAGATATAGGGACCTGCTAGGATACTGCATGTCCTATGTAGCTGAAGGACCTTTGTGATGTATATAGTGCTTATGTGTTATCTTATGTATATCTTTTATATCTATGTTATCTATGTCTTATCGTATTTATATCTTATCTTGTCTATATCTTATCAATATCTATCTTATCTATATCTTAACTTATCTATAGCTTATCTATATCTTATCTGTATCTAATCTATACTATATCTTATCTATATCTTAGCTTATCCATATCATACCTATATCTTTTCTTATCTATATCTTATCTATATATTAGCTATATCTTATCTTATTTATATCTTATCAATAGCTATATCTTATCTCTCTTATCTAGATATATAACTTATATATACCTTATCTTATCAATATCTTATCTTATCTATATAATATCTATATCTCATCTATATTTTATCTTTATCTATATGTAATTGATAATTTATCTTATCTATATCTTATCTTATATTTCTTATTTATATCTTATCTATATCTTAGCTTATCCATATCCTTTCTTATCTATATCTTATCTTGTATATATCAAATCTTGTATATATCTTATATATATTTATATCTTATCTATATCATATGTATATCTTATCTCATCTATATCCTATATAAACCTTATTTCATTTATATCTTATCTATATTTTATCTATATCTTAAGTTATCTATACAGTATCTATCTTATCTATATTTTATCTATATTTTATCTATATGTTTTCTATATCTTATACTTATCCACTCTATTCTACTCTACAGCACTAAAGTTAGTGTTGTCAAATCCTCCACAAATTTACACCTCCAGGAAATCTTAAATAGTTGCAAAAGTGTTTTTCCTTTTTTACTGTTGAAACTTGTGGTGTGTTTTAAATTTAGGTGCATCTAATAGTTAGAAAAATATGAAACTTTCCATAAATTACTAGCAAAATGTTTAAATTACACCTATCTAAAAAACAGCCTCCTCCATATCCCCTCAAGCTGTCCTATCCATCACCTAGATAGGTGTGTTTTCTACCATTTAGGTAGAAGTAAACGTCAAACAATTTGCTTCTAATTTAGATAAAGTAGCTGGAAGTTATATCATGCAAACTCTACATGTAAGGTCTGCCTTTTATACAATTGCTGTAATATGTATTTACAGAACTTCCAGTTTCTCTATACTTGACCTACACAACTTCATGTTTTTGGTTGGTGTTTGTACACAATGGCGTGGCCTTTCATCTATAGGCGCCATCCATTTCCTGAACTGGGCACCATCATTGGTATTTAACAGGCCCAAATTACTTAAGTGCATCTCAATATGCCTTTTAAATAGGCTGTCAGGCTTATAAAGTTTACTGGAAGAATACTAAAATTATAGGCAAGACTGTGACAACTTATCAGTGCTGAAGACACCACAAAAGAACCCAGCATGGTAAAACTCTTGGTTTTGACCCGTGACAACATACAAGGCAAAAATACACTGTAAACAAATGTACTCTTTAACACTAGTATCAATTAGACAATAAGATGCATTTTTAGCAAAAAATCTTGCTAAAAAATGTATGCATCTTACTTTCCGGAGGCAGCTAATTCTGAATGAAGAGATGCTGACACCATCCTTACTGATTACTGAGAGATCTGTTCTCTCTGTGACTGACCCACACTGATATATCTGATCGGTGTGGTACAGGAGAAAAAGATATAGGGACCTGCTAGGATACTGCATGTCCTATGTAGCTGAAGGACCTTTGTCATCATGTATATAGTGCTTATGTTTTATCTTATCTATATCTTTTATATCTATATGTTATCTATGTCTTATCGTATTTATATCTTATCTTGTCTATATCTTATTAATATCTATAGCTTATCTATATCTTAACTTATCAATAGCTTATCTATACCTTATCTTATCAATATCTTATCTGTATCTAATCTATACTTTATCTTATCTATATCTTATATATCTTATATATATCTTAACTATATCTTATCGATATCTTAGCTTATCCATATCATACCTATATCTTTTCTTATCTATATCTTATCTATACCTTTTCTATATATTAGCTATTTCTATATCTTATTTTATCTATATATATATCATATCTATATCTTATCTATATATTATCTTATTTATATCTTATCAATATCTATATCTTATCTATCTTATCTAGATATGTAACTTATCTATACCTTATTTTATCAATATCTTATCTATATATTATATCTATATCTTATCTATATTTTATCTTTATCTATATGTAATTGATAATTTATCTTATCTATATCTTATCTTATATTTATTATCTATATCTTAGCTTATCCATATCCTTTCTTATCTATATCTTATCTCGTATATATTAAATCTTGTATATATCTTATATATGTCTATATCTTATCTATATGATATGTATATCTTATCTATATCTTATCTTATCTATACCCTATATAAACCTTATTTCATCTATATCTTATCTATATTTTATCTATATCTTAAGTTATCTATACAGTATCTATATCTTATCTATATTTTATCTATATCTATGTTTTCTATATCTTATCCTTATCCACTCTATTCTACTCTACAGCACTAAAGTTAGTGTTATCAAATCCTCCACAAATTTACACCTCCAGGAAATCTTAATTAGTTGCAAAAGTGTTTTTAATTTTTTACTGTTGAAACTTGTGTGTTTTAAATTTAGGTGCATCTAATAGTTAGAAAAATGTGAAACTTTCCATAATTTATTAGCAAAATGTTTAAATTACACCTATCTAAAAACAGCCTCCTCCATATCCCCTCAAGCTGTCCTATCCATCACCTAGATAGGTGTGTTTTCTACCATTTAGGTAGAAGTAAACGTCAAACAATTTGCTTCTAATTTAGATAAAGTAGCTGGAAGTTATATCATGCAAACTCTACATGTCAGGTCTGCCTATTAAACAATTGCTGTAATATGTATTTACAGAACTTCCATTTTCTCTATACTTGACCTACACAACTTCATGTTTTTGGTAGGTGTTTGTACACAATGGCGTGGCCTTTCATCTATAGGCGCCATCCATTTCCTGAACTGGGCACCATTATTGGTATTTAACAGGCCCAAATTACTTAAGTGCATCTCAATATGCCTTTTAAATAGGCTGTCAGGCTTATAAAGTTTACTGGAAGAATACTAAAATTATATGCAAGACGGTGACAACTTATCAGTGCTGAAGACACCACAAAAGAACCCAGCATGGTAAAACTCTTGGTTTTGACCTGTGACAACATACAAGGCAAAAATACACTGTAAACAAATGTACTCTTTAACGCTAGTATCAATTAGACAATAAGATGCATTTTTAGCAAAAAATCTTGCTAAATAATGTATGCGTCTTACTGTCCGGAGGCAGCTTATTCTGAATGAAGAGATGCTGACACCATCCTTCCTGATCACTGAGAGACCTGTTCTCTCTGTGACTGACCCGCACTGATCTATCTGATCGGTGTGGTACAGGAGAAAAAGATATAGGGACCTGCTAGGATACTGCATGTCCTATGTAGCTGAAGGACCTTTGTCATCATGTATATAGTGCTTATGTGTTATCTTATCTATATCTTTTATATCTATATGTTATCTATGTCTTATCATATTTATATCTTATCTATATCTTATCAATATCTATCTTATCTATATCTTAACTTATCTATATCTTATCTGTATCTAATCTATACTTTATCTTATCTATATCTTATATAATCTTATCTATATCTTATCTATATCTTATCTCATCTATATCCTATATAAACCTTATTTCATCTATATCTTATCTATATTTTATCTATATCTTAAGTTATCTATACAGTATCTATATCTTATCTATATCATATGTATATCTTATCTATGTCTTATCTTATCTATATCCTATATAAACCTTATTTCATCTATATCTTATCTATATTTTATCTATATCTTAAGTTATCTATACAGTATCTATATCTTATCTATATTTTATCTATATCTATGTTTTCTATATCTTATCCTTATCCACTCTATTCTACTCTACAGCACTAAAGTTAGTGTTGTCAAATCCTCCACAAATTTACACCTCCAGGAAATCTTAATTAGTTGCAAAAGTGTTTTTAATTTTTTACTGTTGAAACTTGTGGTGTGTTTTAAATTTAGGTGCATCTAATAGTTAGAAAAATATGAAACTTTCCATAATTAGCAAAATGTTTAAATTACACCTATCTAATAAACAGCCTCCTCCATATCCCCTCAAGCTGTCCTATCCATCACCTAGATAGGTGTGTTTTCTACCATTTAGGTAGAAGTAAACGTCAAACAATTTGCTTCTAATTTAGATAAAGTAGCTGGAAGTTATATCATGCAAATTCTACATGTCAGGTCTGCCTATTAAACAATTGCTGTAATATGTATTTACAGAACTTCCATTTTCTCTATACTTGACCTACACAACTTCATGTTTTTGGTAGGTGTTTGTACACAATGGCGTGGCCTTTCATCTATAGGCGCCATCCATTTCCTGAACTGGGCACCATCATTGGTATTTAACAGGCCCAAATTACTTAAGTGCATCTCAATATGCCTTTTAAATAGGCTGTCAGGCTTATAAAGTTTACTGGAAGAATACTAAAATTATATGCAAGACTGTGACAACTTGTCAGTGATGAAGACACCACAAAAGAACCCAGCATGGTAAAACTCTTGGTTTTGACCTGTGACAACATACAAGGCAAAAATACACTGTAAACAAATGTACTCTTTAATGCTAGTATCAATTAGACAATAAGATGCATTTTTAGCAAAAAATCTTGCTAAATAATGTATGCGTCTTACTGTCCGGAGGCAGCTTATTCTGAATGGAGATGCTGACACCATCCTTCCTGATCACTGAGAGACCTGTTCTCTCTGTGACTGACCCGCACTGATCTATCTGATCGGTGTGGTACAGGAGAAAAATATATAGGGACCTGCTAGGATACTGCATGTCCTATGTAGCTGAAGGACCTTTGTCATGTATATAGTGCTTATGTGTTATCTTATGTATATCTTTTATATCTATGTTATCTATGTCTTATCGTATTTATATCTTATCTTGTCTATATCTTATCAATATTTATCTTATCTATATCTTAACTTATCTATAGCTTATCTATATCTTATCGGTATCTAATCTATACTTTATCTTATCTATATCTTATCTATATCTTAGCTTATCCATATCATACCTATATCTTTTCTTATCTATATCTTATCTATATATTAGCTATATCTTATCTTATTTATATCTTATCAATATCTATATATTATCTCTCTTATCTAGATATATAACTTATATATACCTTATCTTATCAATATCTTATCTTATCTATATAATATCTATATCTCATCTATATTTTATCTTTATCTATATGTAATTGATAATTTATCTTATCTATATCTTATCTTATATTTCTTATCTATATCTTATCTTATCCATATCCTTTCTTATCTATATCTTATCTTGTATATATCAAATCTTGTATATATCTTATATATATTTATATCTTATCTATATCATATGTATATCTTATCTCATCTATATCCTATATAAACCTTATTTCATCTATATCTTATCTATATTTTATCTATATCTTAAGTTATCTATACAGTATCTATCTTATCTATATTTTATCTATATGTTTTCTATATCTTATCCTTATCCACTCTATTCTACTCTACAGCACTAAAGTTAGTGTTGTCAAATCCTCCACAAATTTACACCTCCAGGAAATCTTAAATAGTTGCAAAAGTGTTTTTCCTTTTTTACTGTTGAAACTTGTGGTGTGTTTTAAATTTAGGTGCATCTAATAGTTAGAAAAATATGAAACTTTCCATAAATTACTAGCAAAATGTTTAAATTACACCTATCTAAAATAACAGCCTCCTCCATATCCCCTCAAGCTGTCCTATCCATCACCTAGATAGGTGTGTTTTCTACCATTTAGGTAGAAGTAAACGTCAAACAATTTGCTTCTAATTTAGATAAAGTAGCTGGAAGTTATATCATGCAAACTCTACATGTAAGGTCTGCCTATTAAACAATTGCTGTAATATGTATTTACAGAACTTCCATTTTCTCTATACTTGACCTACACAACTTCATGTTTTTGGTAGGTGTTTGTACACAATGGCGTGGCCTTTCATCTATAGGCGCCATCCATTTCCTGAACTGGGCACCATCATTGGTATTTAACAGGCCCAAATTACTTAAGTGCATCTCAATATGCCTTTTAAATAGGCTGTCAGGCTTATAAAGTTTACTGGAAGAATACTAAAATTATAGGCAAGACTGTGACAACTTATCAGTGCTGAAGACACCACAAAAGAACCCAGCATGGTAAAACTCTTGGTTTTGACCCGTGACAACATACAAGGCAAAAATACACTGTAAACAAATGTACTCTTTAACGCTAGTATCAATTAGACAATAAGATGCATTTTTAGCAAAAAATCTTGCTAAAAAATGTATGCATCTTACTTTCCGGAGGCAGCTAATTCTGAATGAAGAGATGCTGACACCATCCTTACTGATTACTGAGAGATCTGTTCTCTCTGTGACTGACCCACACTGATATATCTGATCGGTGTGGTACAGGAGAAAAAGATATAGGGACCTGCTAGGATACTGCATGTCCTATGTAGCTGAAGGACCTTTGTCATCATGTATATAGTGCTTATGTTTTATCTTATCTATATCTTTTATATCTATATGTTATCTATGTCTTATCGTATTTATATCTTATCTTGTCTATATCTTATTAATATCTATAGCTTATCTATATCTTAACTTATCAATAGCTTATCTATACCTTATCAATATCTTATCTATATCTTATCTGTATCTAATCTATACTTTATCTTATCTATATCTTATATATCTTATATATCTTAACTATATCTTATCGATATCTTAGCTTATCCATATCATACCTATATCTTTTCTTATCTATATCTTATCTATACCTTTTCTATATATTAGCTATTTCTATATCTTATTTTATCTATATATATATATATATCATATCTATATCTTATCTATATCTTATCTTATTTATATCTTATCAATATCTATATCTTATCTATCTTATCTAGATATATAACTTATCTATACCTTATTTTATCAATATCTTATCTATATATTATCTATATAATATCTATATCTTATCTATATTTTATCTTTATCTATATGTAATTGATAATTTATCTTATCTATATCTTATCTTATATTTATTATCTATATCTTAGCTTATCCATATCCTTTCTTATCTATATCTTATCTTGTATATATCAAATCTTGTATATATCTTATATATGTCTATATCTTATCTATATGATATGTATATCTTATCTATATCTTATCTTATCTATATCCTATATAAACCTTATTTCAGCTATATCTTATCTATATTTTATCTATAGCTTAAGTTATCTAAACAGTATCTATACCTTATCTATATCATATGTATATCTTATCTATATCTTATCTTATCTATACCCTATATAAACCTTATTTCATCTATATCTTATCTATATTTTATCTATATCTTAAGTTATCTATACAGTATCTATATCTTATCTATATTTTATCTATATCTATGTTTTCTATATCTTATCCTTATCCACTCTATTCTACTCTACAGCACTAAAGTTAGTGTTGTCAAATCCTCCACAAATTTACACCTCCAGGAAATCTTAATTAGTTGCAAAAGTGTTTTTAATTTTTTACTGTTGAAACTTGTGTGTTTTAAATTTAGGTGCATCTAATAGTTAGAAAAATATGAAACTTTCCATAATTTATTAGCAAAATGTTTAAATTACACCTATCTAAAAACAGCCTCCTCCATATCCCCTCAAGCTGTCCTATCCATCACCTAGATAGGTGTGTTTTCTACCATTTAGGTAGAAGTAAACGTCAAACAATTTGCTTCTAATTTAGATAAAGTAGCTGGAAGTTATATCATGCAAACTCTACATGTCAGGTCTTCCTATTAAACAATTGCTGTAATATGTATTTACAGAACTTCCATTTTCTCTATACTTGACCTACACAACTTCATGTTTTTGGTAGGTGTTCGTACACAATGGCGTGTCCTTTCTTCTATAGGTGCCATCCATTTCCTGAACTGGGCACCATCATTGGTATTTAACAGGCCCAAATTACTTAAGTGCATCTCAATATGCCTTTTAAATAGGCTGTCAGGATTATAAAGTTTACTGGAAGAATACGAAAATTATATGCAAGACTGTGACAACTTATCAGTGCTGAAGACACCACAAAAGAACCCAGCATGGCAAAACTCTTGGTTTTGACCTGTGACAACATACAAGGCAAAAATACACTGTAAACAAATGTACTCTTTAACGCTAGTATCAATTAGACAATAAGATGCATTTTTAGCAAAAAATCTTGCTAAATAATGTATGCGTCTTACTGTCCGGAGGCAGCTTATTCTGAATGAAGAGATGCTGACACCATCCTTCCTGATCACTGAGAGACCTGTTCTCTCTGTGACTGACCCGCACTGATCTATCTGATCGGTGTGGTACAGGAGAAAAAGATATAGGGACCTGCTAGGATACTGCATGTCCTATGTAGCTGAAGGACCTTTGTCATCATGTATATAGTGCTTATGTTTTATCTTATCTATATCTTTTATATCTATATGTTATCTATGTCTTATCGTATTTATATCTTATCTTGTCTATTTCTTATCAATATCTATAGCTTATCTATATCTTAAATTATCAATAGCTTATCTATACCTTATCAATATCTTGCCTATATCTTATCTGTATCTAATCTATACTTTATCTTATCTATATCTTATATATATCTTATCTATATCTTATCGATATCTTAGCTTATCCATATCATACCTATATCTTTTCTTATCTATATATTATCTATATCCATACCTTATCTATATATTAGCTATATCTATATCTTATTTTATCTATATATTATCATATCTATATCTTATCTTATTTATATCTTATCAATATCTATATCTTATCTCTCTTATCTAGATATATAACTTATCTATACCTTATTTTATCAATATCTTATCTTATCTATATATTATCTATATAATATCTATATCTTATCTATATTTTATCTTTATATATATGTAATTGATAATTTATCTTATCTATATCTTATCTTATATTTCTTATCTATATCTTATCTATATCGTAGCTTATTCATATACTTTCTTATCTATATCTTATCTTGCATATGTCAAATCTTGAATACATCTTATATATGTCTATATCTTATCTATATCATATGTATATCTTATCTATATCTTATCTATATCCTATATAAACCTTATCTTATCTATATTTTATCTATATCTTAAGTTATCTATTCAGCATCTATGTCTTATCTATATTTTATCTATATCTATGTTTTCTATATCTTATCCTTATCCACTCTATTCTACTCTACAGCACTAAAGTTAGTGATGTCAAATCCTCCACAAATTTACACCTCCAGGAAATCTTAATTAGATGCAAAAGTGTTTTTCCTTTTTTACTGTTGAAACTTGTGGTGTTTTAAATTTAGGTGCATCTAATAGTTAGAAAAATATGAAACTTTCCATAAATTATTAGCAAAATGTTTAAATTACACCTATCTAAAAAACAGCCTCCTCCATATCCCCTCAAGCTGTCCTATCCATCACCTAGATAGGTGTGTTTTCTACCATTTAGGTAGAAGTAAACGTCAAACAATTTGCTTCTAATTTAGATAAAGTAGCTGGAAGTTATATCATGCAAACTCTACATGTCAGGTCTGCCTATTAAACAATTGCTGTAATATGTATTTACAGAACTTCCATTTTCTCTATACTTGACCTACACAACTTCATGTTTTTGGTAGGTGTTTGTACACAATGGCGTGGCCTTTCATCTATAGGCGCCATCCATTTCCTGAACTGGGCACCATCATTGGTATTTAACAGGCCCAAATTACTTAAGTGCATCTCAATATGCCTTTTAAATAGGCTGTCAGGCTTATAAAGTTTACTGGAAGAATACTAAAATTATAGGCAAGACTGTGACAACTTATCAGTGCTGAAGACACCACAAAAGAACCCAGCATGGTAAAACTCTTGGTTTTGACCCGTGACAACATACAAGGCAAAAATACACTGTAAACAAATGTACTCTTTAACGCTAGTATCAATTAGACAATAAGATGCATTTTTAGCAAAAAATCTTGCTAAAAAATGTATGCATCTTACTTTCCGGAGGCAGCTAATTCTGAATGAAGAGATGCTGACACCATCCTTACTGATTACTGAGAGATCTGTTCTCTCTGTGACTGACCCACACTGATATATCTGATCGGTGTGGTACAGGAGAAAAAGATATAGGGACCTGCTAGGATACTGCATGTCCTATGTAGCTGAAGGACCTTTGTCATCATGTATATAGTGCTTATGTTTTATCTTATCTATATCTTTTATATCTATATGTTATCTATGTCTTATCGTATTTATATCTTATCTTGTCTATATCTTATTAATATCTATAGCTTATCTATATCTTAACTTATCAATAGCTTATCTATACCTTATCAATATCTTATCTATATCTTATCTGTATCTAATCTATACTTTATCTTATCTATATCTTATATATCTTATATATCTTAACTATATCTTATCGATATCTTAGCTTATCCATATCATACCTATATCTTTTCTTATCTATATCTTATCTATACCTTTTCTATATATTAGCTATTTCTATATCTTATTTTATCTATATATATATATATATCATATCTATATCTTATCTATATCTTATCTTATTTATATCTTATCAATATCTATATCTTATCTATCTTATCTAGATATATAACTTATCTATACCTTATTTTATCAATATCTTATCTATATATTATCTATATAATATCTATATCTTATCTTTATCTATATGTAATTGATAATTTATCTTATCTATATCTTATCTTATATTTATTATCTATATCTTAGCTTATCCATATCCTTTCTTATCTATATCTTATCTTGTATATATCAAATCTTGTATATATCTTATATATGTCTATATCTTATCTATATGATATGTATATCTTATCTATATCTTATCTTATCTATATCCTATATAAACCTTATTTCAGCTATATCTTATCTATATTTTATCTATAGCTTAAGTTATCTATACAGTATCTATATCTTATCTATATCATATGTATATCTTATCTATATCTTATCTTATCTATACCCTATATAAGCCTTATTTCATCTATATCTTATCTATATTTTATCTATATCTTAAGTTATCTATACAGTATCTATATCTTATCTATATTTTATCTATATCTATGTTTTCTATATCTTATCCTTATCCACTCTATTCTACTCTACAGCACTAAAGTTAGTGTTGTCAAATCCTCCACAAATTTACACCTCCAGGAAATCTTAATTAGTTGCAAAAGTGTTTTTAATTTTTTACTGTTGAAACTTGTGTGTTTTAAATTTAGGTGCATCTAATAGTTAGAAAAATGTGAAACTTTCCATAATTTATTAGCAAAATGTTTAAATTACACCTATCTAAAAACAGCCTCCTCCATATCCCCTCAAGCTGTCCTATCCATCACCTAGATAGGTGTGTTTTCTACCATTTAGGTAGAAGTAAACGTCAAACAATTTGCTTCTAATTTAGATAAAGTAGCTGGAAGTTATATCATGCAAATTCTACATGTCAGGTCTGCCTATTAAACAATTGCTGTAATATGTATTTACAGAACTTCCATTTTCTCTATACTTGACCTACACAACTTCATGTTTTTGGTAGGTGTTTGTACACAATGGCGTGGCCTTTCATCTATAGGCGCCATCCATTTCCTGAACTGGGCACCATCATTGGTATTTAACAGGCCCAAATTACTTAAGTGCATCTCAATATGCCTTTTAAATAGGCTGTCAGGCTTATAAAGTTTACTGGAAGAATACTAAAATTATATGCAAGACTGTGACAACTTATCAGTGATGAAGACACCACAAAAGAACCCAGCATGGTAAAACTCTTGGTTTTGACCTGTGACAACATACAAGGCAAAAATACACTGTAAACAAATGTACTCTTTAACGCTAGTATCAATTAGACAATAAGATGCATTTTTAGCAAAAAATCTTGCTAAATAATGTATGCGTCTTACTGTCCGGAGGCAGCTTATTCTGAATGAAGAGATGCTGACACCATCCTTCCTGATCACTGAGAGACCTGTTCTCTCTGTGACTGACCCGCACTGATCTATCTGATCGGTGTGGTACAGGAGAAAAAGATATAGGGACCTGCTAGGATACTGCATGCCCTATGTAGCTGAAGGACCTTTGTCATGTATATAGTGCTTATGTGTTATCTTATGTCTATCTTTTATATCTATGTTATCTATGTCTTATCGTATTTATATCTTATCTTGTCTATATCTTATCAATATCTATCTTATCTATATCTTAATTTATCTATCGCTTATCTATATCTTATCTGTATCTAATCTATACTTTATCTTATCTATATCTTATCTATATCTTATCGATATCTTAGCTTATCCATGTCATACCTATATCTTTTCTTATCTATATATTAGCTATATCTTATCTTATTTATATCTTATCAATATCTATATCTTATCTAGATATATAACTTTTATATACCTTATCTTATCAATATCTTATCTTATCTATATCTTATCTATATCTCATCTATATTTTATCTTTATCTATATGTAATTGATAATTTATCTTATCTATATCTTATCTTATATTTCTTATCTATATCTTATCTATATCTTAGCTTATCCATATCCTTTCTTATCTATATCTTATCTTGTATATATCAAATCTTGTATATATCTTATATATGTTTATATCTTATCTATATCATATGTATATCTTATCTCATCTATATCCTATATAAACCTTATTTCATCTATATCTTATCTATATTTTATCTATATCTTAAGTTATCTATACAGTATCTATCTTATCTATATTTTATCTATATTTTATCTATATGTTTTCTATATCTTATCCTTATCCACTCTATTCTACTCTACAGCACTAAAGTTAGTGTTGTCAAATCCTCCACAAATTTACACCTCCAGGAAATCTTAAATAGTTGCAAAAGTGTTTTTCCTTTTTTACTGTTGAAACTGGTGGTGTGTTTTAAATTTAGGTGCATCTAATAGTTAGAAAAATATGAAACTTTCCATAAATTACTAGCAAAATGTTTAAATTACACCTATCTAAAAAAACAGCCTCCTCCATATCCCCTCAAGCTGTCCTATCCATCACCTAGATAGGTGTGTTTTCTACCATTTAGGTAGAAGTAAACATCAAACAATTTGCTTCTAATTTAGATAAAGTAGCTGGAAGTTATATCATGCAAACTCTACATGTAAGGTCTGCCTTTTATACAATTGCTGTAATATGTATTTACAGAACTTCCAGTTTCTCTATACTTGACCTACACAACTTCATGTTTTTGGTTGGTGTTTGTACACAATGGCGTGGCCTTTCATCTATAGGCGCCATCCATTTCCTGAACTGGGCACCATCATTGGTATTTAACAGGCCCAAATTACTTAAGTGCATCTCAATATGCCTTTTAAATAGGCTGTCAGGCTTATAAAGTTTACTGGAAGAATACTAAAATTATAGGCAAGACTGTGACAACTTATCAGTGCTGAAGACAACACAAAAGAACCCAGCATGGTAAAACTCTTGGTTTTGACCCGTGACAACATACAAGGCAAAAATACACTGTAAACAAATGTACTCTTTAACACTAGTATCAATTAGACAATAAGATGCATTTTTAGCAAAAAATCTTGCTAAAAAATGTATGCATCTTACTTTCCGGAGGCAGCTAATTCTGAATGAAGAGATGCTGACACCATCCTTACTGATTACTGAGAGATCTGTTCTCTCTGTGACTGACCCACACTGATATATCTGATCGGTGTGGTACAGGAGAAAAAGATATAGGGACCTGCTAGGATACTGCATGTCCTATGTAGCTGAAGGACCTTTGTCATCATGTATATAGTGCTTATGTTTTATCTTATCTATATCTTTTATATCTATATGTTATCTATGTCTTATCGTATTTATATCTTATCTTGTCTATATCTTATTAATATCTATAGCTTATCTATATCTTAACTTATCAATAGCTTATCTATACCTTATCTTATCAATATCTTATCTATATCTTATCTGTATCTAATCTATACTTTATCTTATCTATATCTTATATATCTTAACTATATCTTATCGATATCTTAGCTTATCCATATCATACCTATATCTTTTCTTATCTATATCTTATCTATACCTTTTCTATATATTAGCTATTTCTATATCTTATTTTATCTATATATATATATATATCATATCTATATCTATATCTTCACCACCCTGATCTCCTCACTATCCAACAACCCCAAGAAACTTTTTGACACCTTTCACTCCCTCCTCAGGCCAAAAGCACAAGCCCCTATCACAGACATTTGCGCTGATGACCTGGCCTCCCACTTTATAGAGAAAATAGACAATATCCGTCAGGAAATCCGCTCCCAATCACCAAGTTCAGTGACTCCCATCCCTCCCTGCATTTCCCCTGGCTCACTCTCCACATTTGCTCCCATCACAGAAGAAGAAGTCTCCAGGCTCCTCTCCTCTTCTCGTCCAACTACATGCACAACCGACCCCATTCCCTCACATCTCCTCCAGTCTCTCTCCCCAGTCGTCACAACTCACCTAACTACAATCTTTAATCTCTCCCTCTCCTCTGGCATTTTCCCCTCCTCCTTCAAACACTCTATCATTACTCCATTACTAAAGAAACCCACCCTTGACCCATCCTGCACAAACAACTACAGACCAGTCTCCAATCTCCCCTTCATCTCTAAACTCTTGGAGCGCCTGATATACTCACGCCTTACCCGTTACCTCTCCACTCACTCCCTCCTAGACCCTTCACAGTCCGGTTTCCGCCCCCTACATTCGACAGAAACTGCACTCAAAGTGACCAATGACCTTCTGACAGCAAAACGTAATGGTGACCATTCTCTGCTCATTCTTCTCGACCTTTCTGCAGCTTTCGACACTGTTGACCATCCTCTCCTACTCTCTAGGCTCCAGTCACTAGGCATTAAGGACACTGCTCTTTCCTGGTTCTCCTCCTATCTTTCCGACCGCTCCTTCAGTGTTCTGTTTTCTGGCTCCACTTCATCTCCTCTTCCTCTCACTGTTGGGGTACCTCAGGGCTCAGTCCTTGGCCCCCTTCTCTTCTCTCTCTATACAGCCCCAATTGGACAGACCATCAGCAGATTTGGCTTTCAGTACCATCTTTATGCTGATGACACACAACTGTACACATCATCCCCTGACCTTACCTCCGCTGTACTACAGAACGCCACTGACTGTCTGTCTGCAGTCTCCAACATCATGTCTGCTCTCTATCTGAAACTCAACCTCTCCAAAACTGAACTTCTTCTGCTCCCACCATCTACTAACCTCCCTAAATCTGACATTTCCCTCTCTGTGGGTGGCACCATAATAACACCCCGACAGCAGGTGCGCTGTCTGGGTGTTATGTTCGACTCCGATCTCTCCTTCACCTCCCATATACAATCTCTTGCCCGCTCATGCCGCTTACACCTAAAGAACATCTCTAGAATCCGCCCTTTTCTCACCATGGAAACAACAAAAACTCTCACTGTCGCCCTGATCCACTCCCGCCTAGACTACTGTAATGCTCTATTAATTGGCCTCCCTCTCACTCGACTCTCCCCTCTCCAGTCTATCCTTAATGCAGCAGCCAGGGTTGTCCATCTGGCTAATCGTTTCTCAGACGCGTCCGCTCTTCGCCAGTCATTACACTGGCTACCAATTCATTACAGGGTACAATTCAAAGTACTTGTTCTCACCCACAAAGCTCTCCACAGTGCGGCACCCCCTTACATCTCCTCCCTCATTTCTGTCTATCGGCCTAACCGACCGCTGCGCTCTGCAAAAGACTTTCGACTAACCTCTGCCCTAATCCGTACCTCCCACTCCCGACTCCAAGACTTCTCCCGTGCTGCGCCAATCCTCTGGAATGCTCTACCCCAAAATATTAGGACCATCCACTATTTGCATAGTTTTAGGCGCTCGCTCAAAACACATTTGTTCAGAGCGGCCTATCACATTCAGTAATCAAAGTCATGTTTGTGTGTGTGTAGCCCATTCACTATCTCCATCTAACCCCCACCCCCTGAAGATGGCTGGACCGTCATTGTAAATACATCATTGTAAATACAAACCTGTGATTTGTATCCCCCCCACCTCATTGTAGATTGTAAGCTCCACGAGCAGGGTCGTCTTATTTCGCTTTAATTATTGTATTGTTAACGTTGTTACTTATGACTGTTGTGTTTGAAACTGTTCAACTGTAAAGCGCTGCGGAATATGTTGGCGCTATATAAATAAAGATTATTATTATTATTATTATATCTTATCTATATCTTATCTTATTTATATCTTATCAATATATATATATCTTATCTATCTTATCTAGATATACACTCACTGGCCACTTTATTAGGTACACCATGCTAGTAAGGGGTTGGACCCCCTTTTGCCTTCAGAACTGCCTCAATTCTTCGTGGCAGAGATTCAACAAGGTGCTGGAAGCATTCCTCAGAGATTTTGGACCATATTGACATGATGGCATCACACAGTTGGCGCAGATTTGTCGGCTGCACATCCCTGATGCGAATCTCCCGTTCCACCACATCCCAAAGATGCTCTATTGGATTGAGATCTGGTGACTGAGGAGGCCATTTGAGTACAGTGAACTCATTGTCATGTTCAAGAAACCAATCTGAGATGATTCGAGCTTTATGACATGGCGCATTATCCTGCTGAAAGTAGCCATCAGATGTTGGGTACATTGTGGTCATAAAGGGATGGACATGGTCAGCAACAATACTCAGGTAGGCTGTGGCGTTGCAACGATGCTCAATTGGTACCAAGGGGCCCAAAGAGTGCCAAGAAAAAATTCCCCACACCATGACACCACCACCACCAGCCTGAACCGTTGATACAAGGCAGGATGGATCCATGCTTTCATGTTGTTTACGCCAAATTCTGACCCTACCATCCGAATGTCGCAGCAGAAATCGAGACTCATCAGACCAGGCAACGTTTTTCCAATCTTCTACTGTCCAATTTCGATGAGCTTGTGCAAATTTTAGCCTCAGTTTCCTGTTCTTAGCTGAGAGGAGTGGTACCCAGTGTGGTCTTCTGCTGCTGTAGCCCATCTGCCTCAAAGTTCGACGCACTGTGCGTTCAGAGATGCACTTCTGCCTACCTTGGTTGTAACGGGTGGCAATTTGAGTCACTGTTGCCTTTCTATCAGCTCGAACCAGTATGCCCATTCTCCTCTGACCTCTGGCATCAACAAGGCATTTCCGGCCACAGAACTGCCGCTCACTGGTTTTTTTTTCTTTTTCGGACCATTCTCTGTAAACCCTAGAGATGGTTGTGCGTGAAAATCCCAGTAGATCAGCAGTTTCTGAAATACTCAGACCAGCCCTTCTGGCACCAACAATCATGCCACGTTCAAAGGCACTCAAATCACCTTTCTTCCCCATACTGATGCTCGGTTTGAACTGCAGGAGATTGTCTTGACCATGTCTACATGCCTAAATGCACTGAGTTGCCGCCATGTGATTGGCTGATTAGAAATTAAGTCTTAACACACAGTTGGACAGGTGTACCTAATAAAGTGGCCAGTGAGTGTATAACTTATCTATACCTTATTTTATCAATATCTTATCTATATATTATCTATATAATATCTATATCTTATCTATATTTTATCTTTATCTATATGTAATTGATAATTTATCTTATCTATATCTTATCTTATATTTATTATCTATATCTTAGCTTATCCATATCCTTTCTTATCTATATCTTATCTTGTATATATCAAATCTTGTATATATCTTATATATGTCTATATCTTATCTATATGATATGTATATCTTATCTATATCTTATCTTATCTATACCCTATATAAACCTTATTTCATCTATATCTTATCTATATTTTATCTATATCTTAAGTTATCTATACAGTATCTATATCTTATCTATATTTTATCTATATCTATGTTTTCTATATCTTATCCTTATCCACTCTATTCTACTCTACAGCACTAAAGTTAGTGTTGTCAAATCCTCCACAAATTTACACCTCCAGGAAATCTTAATTAGTTGCAAAAGTGTTTTTAATTTTTTACTGTTGAAACTTGTGTGTTTTAAATTTAGGTGCATCTAATAGTTAGAAAAATATGAAACTTTCCATAATTTATTAGCAAAATGTTTAAATTACACCTATCTAAAAACAGCCTCCTCCATATCCCCTCAAGCTGTCCTATCCATCACCTAGATAGGTGTGTTTTCTACCATTTAGGTAGAAGTAAACGTCAAACAATTTGCTTATAATTTAGATAAAGTAGCTGGAAGTTATATCATGCAAACTCTACATGTCAGGTCTGCCTATTAAACAATTGCTGTAATATGTATTTACAGAACTTCCATTTTCTCTATACTTGACCTACACAACTTCATGTTTTTGGTAGGTGTTCGTACACAATGGCGTGTCCTTTCTTCTATAGGTGCCATCCATTTCCTGAACTGGGCACCATCATTGGTATTTAACAGGCCCAAATTACTTAAGTGCATCTCAATATGCCTTTTAAATAGGCTGTCAGGCTTATAAAGTTTACTGGAAGAATACTAAAATTATATGCAAGACTGTGACAACTTATCAGTGATGAAGACACCACAAAAGAACCCAGCATGGTAAAACTCTTGGTTTTGACCTGTGACAACATACAAGGCAAAAATACACTGTAAACAAATGTACTCTTTAACGCTAGTATCAATTAGACAATAAGATGCATTTTTAGCAAAAAATCTTGCTAAATAATGTATGCGTCTTACTGTCCGGAGGCAGCTTATTCTGAATGAAGAGATGCTGACACCATCCTTCCTGATCACTGAGAGACCTGTTCTCTCTGTGACTGACCCGCACTGATCTATCTGATCGGTGTGGTACAGGAGAAAAAGATATAGGGACCTGCTAGGATACTGCATGTCCTATGTAGCTGAAGGACCTTTGTGATGTATATAGTGCTTATGTGTTATCTTATGTATATCTTTTATATCTATGTTATCTATGTCTTATCGTATTTATATCTTATCTTGTCTATATCTTATAAATATCTATCTTATCTATATCTTAACTTATCTATATCTTATCTGTATCTAATCTATACTTTATCTTATCTATATCTTATCTATATCTTATCGATATCTTAGCTTATCCATATCATACCTATATCTTTTCTTATCTATATCTTATCTATATCTTATCTTATTTATATCTTATCAATATCTATATCTTTTCTCTCTTATCTAGATATATAACTTATATATACCTTATCTTATCAATATCTTATCTTATCGATATCTTATCTATATAATATCTATATCTCATCTATATTTTATCTT
This sequence comes from Dendrobates tinctorius, assembly GCF_039654945.1. Lineage (NCBI taxonomy): Eukaryota > Metazoa > Chordata > Amphibia > Anura > Dendrobatidae > Dendrobates > Dendrobates tinctorius. Next base: position 41,104 of record NW_027362098.1, read on the forward strand.
TATCTATATGTAATTGATAATTTATCTTATCTATATCTTATCTTATATTTCTTATCTATATCTTATCTATATCTTAGCTTATCCATATCCTTTCTTATCTATATCTTATCTTGTATATATCAAATCTTGTATAGATCTTATATATATTTATATCTTATCTATATCATATGTATATCTTATCTCATCTATATCCTATATAAACCTTATTTCATCTACATCTTATCTATATTTTATCTATATCTTAAGTTATCTATACAGTATCTATCTTATCTATATTTTATCTATATTTTATCTATATGTTTTCTATATCTTATCCTTATCCACTCTATTCTACTCTACAGCACTAAAGTTAGTGTTGTCAAATCCTCCACAAATTTACACCTCCAGGAAATCTTAAATAGTTGCAAAAGTGTTTTTCCTTTTTTACTGTTGAAACTTGTGGTGTGTTTTAAATTTAGGTGCATCTAATAGTTAGAAAAATATGAAACTTTCCATAAATTACTAGCAAAATGTTTAAATTACACCTATCTAAAAAAAAACAGCCTCCTCCATATCCCCTCAAGCTGTCCTATCCATCACCTAGATAGGTGTGTTTTCTACCATTTAGGTAGAAGTAAACGTCAAACAATTTGCTTCTAATTTACATAAAGTAGCTGGAAGTTATATCATGCAAACTCAACATGTAAGGTCTGCCTTTTATACAATTGCTGTAATATGTATTTACAGAACTTCCAGTTTCTCTATACTTGACCTACACAACTTCATGTTTTTGGTTGGTGTTTGTACACAATGGCGTGGCCTTTCATCTATAGGCGCCATCCATTTCCTGAACTGGGCACCATCATTGGTATTTAACAGGCCCAAATTACTTAAGTGCATCTCAATATGCCTTTTAAATAGGCTGTCAGGCTTATAAAGTTTACTGGAAGAATACTAAAATTATAGGCAAGACTGTGACAACTTATCAGTGCTGAAGACACCACAAAAGAACCCAGCATGGTAAAACTCTTGGTTTTGACCCGTGACAACATACAAGGCAAAAATACACTGTAAACAAATGTACTCTTTAACACTAGTATCAATTAGACAATAAGATGCATTTTTAGCAAAAAATCTTGCTAAAAAATGTATGCATCTTACTTTCCGGAGGCAGCTAATTCTGAATGAAGAGATGCTGACACCATCCTTACTGATTACTGAGAGATCTGTTCTCTCTGTGACTGACCCACACTGATATATCTGATCGGTGTGGTACAGGAGAAAAAGATATAGGGACCTGCTAGGATACTGCATGTCCTATGTAGCTGAAGGACCTTTGTCATCATGTATATAGTGCTTATGTTTTATCTTATCTATATCTTTTATATCTATATGTTATCTATGTCTTATCGTATTTATATCTTATCTTGTCTATATCTTATTAGTATCTATAGCTTATCTATATCTTAACTTATCAATAGCTTATCTATACATTATCTTATCAATATCTTATCTATATCTTATCTGTATCTAATCTATACTTTATCTTATCTATATCTTATATATCTTATATATCTTAACTATATCTTATCGATATCTTAGCTTATCCATATCATACCTATATCTTTTCTTATCTATATCTTATCTATACCTTTTCTATATATTAGCTATTTCTATATCTTATTTTATCTATATATATATATATATCATATCTATATCTTATCTATATCTTATCTTATTTATATCTTATCAATATCTATATCTTATCTATCTTATCTAGATATATAACTTATCTATACCTTATTTTATCAATATCTTATCTATATATTATCTATATAATATCTATATCTTATCTATATTTTATCTTTATCTATATGTAATTGATAATTTATATTATCTATATCTTATCTTATATTTATTATCTATATCTTAGCTTATCCATATCCTTTCTTATCTATATCTTATCTTGTATATATCAAATCTTGTATATATCTTATATATGTCTATATCTTATCTATATGATATGTATATCTTATCTATATCTTATCTTATCTATATCCTATATAAACCTTATTTCAGCTATATCTTATCTATATTTTATCTATAGCTTAAGTTATCTATACAGTATCTATATCTTATCTATATCATATGTATATCTTATCTATATCTTATCTTATCTATACCCTATATAAACCTTATTTCATCTATATCTTATCTATATTTTATCTATATCTTAAGTTATCTATACAGTATCTATATCTTATCTATATTTTATCTATATCTATGTTTTCTATATCTTATCCTTATCCACTCTATTCTACTCTACAGCACTAAAGTTAGTGTTGTCAAATCCTCCACAAATTTACACCTCCAGGAAATCTTAATTAGTTGCAAAAGTGTTTTTAATTTTTTACTGTTGAAACTTGTGTGTTTTAAATTTAGGTGCATCTAATAGTTAGAAAAATGTGAAACTTTCCATAATTTATTAGCAAAATGTTTAAATTACACCTATCTAAAAACAGCCTCCTCCATATCCCCTCAAGCTGTCCTATCCATCACCTAGATAGGTGTGTTTTCTACCATTTAGGTAGAAGTAAACGTCAAACAATTTGCTTCTAATTTAGATAAAGTAGCTGGAAGTTATATCATGCAAACTCTACATGTCAGGTCTGCCTATTAAACAATTGCTGTAATATGTATTTACAGAACTTCCATTTTCTCTATACTTGACCTACACAACTTCATGTTTTTGGTAGGTGTTTGTACACAATGGCATGGCCTTTCATCTATAGGCGCCATCCATTTCCTGAACTGGGCACCATTATTGGTATTTAACAGGCCCAAATTACTTAAGTGCATCTCAATATGCCTTTTAAATAGGCTGTCAGGCTTATAAAGTTTACTGGAAGAATACTAAAATTATATGCAAGACGGTGACAACTTATCAGTGCTGAAGACACCACAAAAGAACCAAGCATGGTAAAACTCTTGGTTTTGACCTGTGACAACATACAAGGCAAAAATACACTGTAAACAAATGTACTCTTTAACGCTAGTATCAATTAGACAATAAGATGCATTTTTAGCAAAAAATCTTGCTAAATAATGTATGCGTCTTACTGTCCGGAGGCAGCTTATTCTGAATGAAGAGATGCTGACACCATCCTTCCTGATCACTGAGAGACCTGTTCTCTCTGTGACTGACCCGCACTGATCTATCTGATCGGTGTGGTACAGGAGAAAAAGATATAGGGACCTGCTAGGATACTGCATGTCCTATGTAGCTGAAGGACCTTTGTCATCATATATAGTGCTTATGTGTTATCTTATCTATATCTTTTATATCTATATGTTATCTATGTCTTATCATATTTATATCTTATCTTGTCTATATCTTATCAATATCTATCTTATCTATATCTTAACTTATCTATATATTATCTGTATCTAATCTATACTTTATCTTATCTATATCTTATATATCTTATCTATATCTTATCTATATCTTATCTTATCTATATCCTATATAAACCTTATTTCATCTATATCTTATCTATATTTTATCTATATCTTAAGTTATCTATACAGTATCTATATCTTATCTATATCATATGTATATCTTATCTATGTCTTATCTTATCTATATCCTATATAAACCTTATTTCATCTATATCTTATCTATATTTTATCTATATCTTAAGTTATCTATACAGTATCTATATCTTATCTATATCTTATCTATATTTTATCTATATCTATGTTTTCTATATCTTATCCTTATCCACTCTATTCTACTCTACAGCACTAAAGTTAGTGTTGTCAAATCCTCCACAAATTTACACCTCCAGGAAATCTTAATTAGTTGCAAAAGTGTTTTTAATTTTTTACTGTTGAAACTTGTGGTGTGTTTTAAATTTAGGTGCATCTAATAGAAAAATATGAAACTTTCCATAATTAGCAAAATGTTTAAATTACACCTATCTAATAAACAGCCTCCTCCATATCCCCTCAAGCTGTCCTATCCATCACCTAGATAGGTGTGTTTTCTACCATTTAGGTAGAAGTAAACGTCAAACAATTTGCTTCTAATTTAGATAAAGTAGCTGGAAGTTATATCATGCAAATTCTACATGTCAGGTCTGCCTATTAAACAATTGCTGTAATATGTATTTACAGAACTTCCATTTTCTCTATACTTGACCTACACAACTTCATGTTTTTGGTAGGTGTTTGTACACAATGGCGTGGCCTTTCATCTATAGGCGCCATCCATTTCTTGAACTGGGCACCATCATTGGTATTTAACAGGCCCAAATTACTTAAGTGCATCTCAATATGCCTTTTAAATAGGCTGTCAGGCTTATAAAGTTTACTGGAAGAATACTAAAATTATATGCAAGACTGTGACAACTTATCAGTGTTGAAGACACCACATAAGAACCCAGCATGGTAAAACTCTTGGTTTTGACCTGTGACAACATACAAGGCAAAAATACACTGTAAACAAATGTACTCTTTAACGCTAGTATCAATTAGACAATAAGATGCATTTTTAGCAAAAAATCTTGCTAAATAATGTATGCGTCTTACTGTCCGGAGGCAGCTTATTCTGAATGAAGAGATGCTGACACCATCCTTCCTGATCACTGAGAGACCTGTTCTCTCTGTGACTGACCCGCACTGATCTATCTGATCGGTGTGGTACAGGAGAAAAAGATATAGGGACCTGCTAGGATACTGCATGTCCTATGTAGCTGAAGGACCTTTGTCATCATGTATATAGTGCTTATGTTTTATCTTATCTATATCTTTTATATCTATATGTTTTCTATGTCTTATCGTATTTATATATTATCTTGTCTATATCTTATCAATATCTATAGCTTATCTATATCTTAACTTATCAATAGCTTATCTATACCTTATCTTATCAATATCTTGCCTATATCTTATCTGTATCTAATCTATACTTTATCTTATCTATATCTTATATATCTTATCTATATCTTATCGATATCTTAACTTATCCATATCATACCTATATCTTTTCTTATCTATATATTATCTATATCTATACCTTATCTATATATTAGCTATATCTATATCTTATTTTATCTATATATTATCATATCTATATCTTATCTTATCTATATCTTATCAATATCTATATCTTATCTCTCTTATCTAGATATATAACTTATCTATACCTTATTTTATCAATATCTTATCTTATCTATATATTATCTATATAATATCTATATCTTATCTTTATTTTATCTTTATATATGTAATTGATAATTTATCTTATCTATATCTTATCTTATATTTCTTATCTATATCTTATCTATATCTTAGCTTATTCATATACTTTCTTATCTATATCTTATCTTGCATATATCAAATCTTGAATACATCTTATATATGTCTATATCTTATCTATATCATATGTATATCTTATCTATATCTTATCTTATCTATATCCTATATAAACCTTATCTTATCTATATTTTATCTATATCTTAAGTTATCTATTCAGCATCTATATCTTATCTATATTTTATCTATATCTATGTTTTCTATATCTTATCCTTATCCACTCTATTCTACTCTACAGCACTAAAGTTAGTGATGTCAAATCCTCCACAAATTTACACCTCCAGGAAATCTTAATTAGATGCAAAAGTGTTTTTCCTTTTTTACTGTTGAAACTTGTGGTGTGTTTTAAATTTAGGTGCATCTAATAGTTAGAAAAATATGAAACTTTCCATAAATTATTAGCAAAATGTTTAAATTACACCTATCTAAAAAACAGCCTCCTCCATATCCCCTCAAGCTGTCCTATCCATCACCTAGATAGGTGTGTTTTCTACCATTTAGGTAGAAGTAAACGTCAAACAATTTGCTTCTAATTTAGATAAAGTAGCTGGAAGTTATATCATGCAAACTCTACATGTCAGGTCTGCCTATTAAACAATTGCTGTAATATGTATTTACAGAACTTCCATTTTCTCTATACTTGACCTACACAACTTCATGTTTTTGGTAGGTGTTTGTACACAATGGCGTGGCCTTTCATCTATAGGCGCCATCCATTTCCTGAACTGGGCACCATTATTGGTATTTAACAGGCCCAAATTACTTAAGTGCATCTCAATATGCCTTTTAAATAGGCTGTCAGGCTTATAAAGTTTACTGGAAGAATACTAAAATTATAGGCAAGACTGTGACAACTTATCAGTGCTGAAGACACCACAAAAGAACCCAGCATGGTAAAACTCTTGGTTTTGACCCGTGACAACATACAAGGCAAAAATACACTGTAAACAAATGTACTCTTTAACACTAGTATCAATTAGACAATAAGATGCATTTTTAGCAAAAAATCTTGCTAAAAAATGTATGCATCTTACTTTCCGGAGGCAGCTAATTCTGAATGAAGAGATGCTGACACCATCCTTACTGATTACTGAGAGATCTGTTCTCTCTGTGACTGACCCACACTGATATATCTGATCGGTGTGGTACAGGAGAAAAAGATATAGGGACCTGCTAGGATACTGCATGTCCTATGTAGCTGAAGGACCTTTGTCATCATATATAGTGCTTATGTGTTATCTTATCTATATCTTTTATATCTATATGTTATCTATGTCTTATCATATTTATATCTTATCTTGTCTATATCTTATCAATATCTATCTTATCTATATCTTAACTTATCTATATATTATCTGTATCTAATCTATACTTTATCTTATCTATATCTTATATATCTTATCTATATCTTATCTATATCTTATCTTATCTATATCCTATATAAACATTATTTCATCTATATCTTATCTATATTTTATCTATATCTTAAGTTATCTATACAGTATCTATATCTTATCTATATCATATGTATATCTTATCTATGTCTTATCTTATCTATATCCTATATAAACCTTATTTCATCTATATCTTATCTATATTTTATCTATATCTTAAGTTATCTATACAGTATCTATATCTTATCTATATCTTATCTATATTTTATCTATATCTATGTTTTCTATATCTTATCCTTATCCACTCTATTCTACTCTACAGCACTAAAGTTAGTGTTGTCAAATCCTCCACAAATTTACACCTCCAGGAAATCTTAATTAGTTGCAAAAGTGTTTTTAATTTTTTACTGTTGAAACTTGTGGTGTGTTTTAAATTTAGGTGCATCTAATAGAAAAATATGAAACTTTCCATAATTAGCAAAATGTTTAAATTACACCTATCTAATAAACAGCCTCCTCCATATCCCCTCAAGCTGTCCTATCCATCACCTAGATAGGTGTGTTTTCTACCATTTAGGTAGAAGTAAACGTCAAACAATTTGCTTCTAATTTAGATAAAGTAGCTGGAAGTTATATCATGCAAATTCTACATGTCAGGTCTGCCTATTAAACAATTGCTGTAATATGTATTTACAGAACTTCCATTTTCTCTATACTTGACCTACACAACTTCATGTTTTTGGTAGGTGTTTGTACACAATGGCGTGGCCTTTCATCTATAGGCGCCATCCATTTCCTGAACTGGGCACCATCATTGGTATTTAACAGGCCCAAATTACTTAAGTGCATCTCAATATGCCTTTTAAATAGGCTGTCAGGCTTATAAAGTTTACTGGAAGAATACTAAAATTATATGCAAGACTGTGACAACTTATCAGTGATGAAGACACCACAAAAGAACCCAGCATGGTAAAACTCTTGGTTTTGACCTGTGACAACATACAAGGCAAAAATACACTGTAAACAAATGTACTCTTTAACGCTAGTATCAATTAGACAATAAGATGCATTTTTAGCAAAAAATCTTGCTAAATAATGTATGCGTCTTACTGTCCGGAGGCAGCTTATTCTGAATGAAGAGATGCTGACACCATCCTTCCTGATCACTGAGAGACCTGTTCTCTCTGTGACTGACCCGCACTGATCTATCTGATCGGTGTGGTACAGGAGAAAAAGATATAGGGACCTGCTAGGATACTGCATGTCCTATGTAGCTGAAGGACCTTTGTGATGTATATAGTGCTTATGTGTTATCTTATGTATATCTTTTATATCTATGTTATCTATGTCTTATCGTATTTATATCTTATCTTGTCTATATCTTATCAATATCTATCTTATCTATATCTTAACTTATCTATAGCTTATCTATATCTTATCTGTATCTAATCTATACTATATCTTATCTATATCTTAGCTTATCCATATCATACCTATATCTTTTCTTATCTATATCTTATCTATATATTAGCTATATCTTATCTTATTTATATCTTATCAATATCTATATCTTATCTCTCTTATCTAGATATATAACTTATATATACCTTATCTTATCAATATCTTATCTTATCTATATAATATCTATATCTCATCTATATTTTATCTTTATCTATATGTAATTGATAATTTATCTTATCTATATCTTATCTTATATTTCTTATCTATATCTTATCTATATCTTAGCTTATCCATATCCTTTCTTATCTATATCTTATCTTGTATATATCAAATCTTGTATATATCTTATATATATTTATATCTTATCTATATCATATGTATATCTTATCTCATCTATATCCTATATAAACCTTATTTCATCTATATCTTATCTATATTTTATCTATATCTTAAGTTATCTATACAGTATCTATCTTATCTATATTTTATCTATATTTTATCTATATGTTTTCTATATCTTATACTTATCCACTCTATTCTACTCTACAGCACTAAAGTTAGTGTTGTCAAATCCTCCACAAATTTACACCTCCAGGAAATCTTAAATAGTTGCAAAAGTGTTTTTCCTTTTTTACTGTTGAAACTTGTGGTGTGTTTTAAATTTAGGTGCATCTAATAGTTAGAAAAATATGAAACTTTCCATAAATTACTAGCAAAATGTTTAAATTACACCTATCTAAAAAACAGCCTCCTCCATATCCCCTCAAGCTGTCCTATCCATCACCTAGATAGGTGTGTTTTCTACCATTTAGGTAGAAGTAAACGTCAAACAATTTGCTTCTAATTTAGATAAAGTAGCTGGAAGTTATATCATGCAAACTCTACATGTAAGGTCTGCCTTTTATACAATTGCTGTAATATGTATTTACAGAACTTCCAGTTTCTCTATACTTGACCTACACAACTTCATGTTTTTGGTTGGTGTTTGTACACAATGGCGTGGCCTTTCATCTATAGGCGCCATCCATTTCCTGAACTGGGCACCATCATTGGTATTTAACAGGCCCAAATTACTTAAGTGCATCTCAATATGCCTTTTAAATAGGCTGTCAGGCTTATAAAGTTTACTGGAAGAATACTAAAATTATAGGCAAGACTGTGACAACTTATCAGTGCTGAAGACACCACAAAAGAACCCAGCATGGTAAAACTCTTGGTTTTGACCCGTGACAACATACAAGGCAAAAATACACTGTAAACAAATGTACTCTTTAACACTAGTATCAATTAGACAATAAGATGCATTTTTAGCAAAAAATCTTGCTAAAAAATGTATGCATCTTACTTTCCGGAGGCAGCTAATTCTGAATGAAGAGATGCTGACACCATCCTTACTGATTACTGAGAGATCTGTTCTCTCTGTGACTGACCCACACTGATATATCTGATCGGTGTGGTACAGGAGAAAAAGATATAGGGACCTGCGAGGATACTGCATGTCCTATGTAGCTGAAGGACCTTTGTCATCATGTATATAGTGCTTATGTTTTATCTTATCTATATCTTTTATATCTATATGTTATCTATGTCTTATCGTATTTATATCTTATCTTGTCTATATCTTATTAATATCTATAGCTTATCTATATCTTAACTTATCAATAGCTTATCTATACCTTATCTTATCAATATCTTATCTGTATCTAATCTATACTTTATCTTATCTATATCTTATATATCTTATATATCTTAACTATATCTTATCGATATCTTAGCTTATCCATATCATACCTATATCTTTTCTTATCTATATCTTTTCTATATATTAGCTATTTCTATATCTTATTTTATCTATATATATATCATATCTATATCTTATCTATATATTATCTTATTTATATCTTATCAATATCTATATCTTATCTATCTTATCTAGATATGTAACTTATCTATACCTTATTTTATCAATATCTTATCTATATATTATATCTATATCTTATCTATATTTTATCTTTATCTATATGTAATTGATAATTTATCTTATCTATATCTTATCTTATATTTATTATCTATATCTTAGCTTATCCATATCCTTTCTTATCTATATCTTATCTCGTATATATTAAATCTTGTATATATCTTATATATGTCTATATCTTATCTATATGATATGTATATCTTATCTATATCTTATCTTATCTATACCCTATATAAACCTTATTTCATCTATATCTTATCTATATTTTATCTATATCTTAAGTTATCTATACAGTATCTATATCTTATCTATATTTTATCTATATCTATGTTTTCTATATCTTATCCTTATCCACTCTATTCTACTCTACAGCACTAAAGTTAGTGTTATCAAATCCTCCACAAATTTACACCTCCAGGAAATCTTAATTAGTTGCAAAAGTGTTTTTAATTTTTTACTGTTGAAACTTGTGTGTTTTAAATTTAGGTGCATCTAATAGTTAGAAAAATGTGAAACTTTCCATAATTTATTAGCAAAATGTTTAAATTACACCTATCTAAAAACAGCCTCCTCCATATCCCCTCAAGCTGTCCTATCCATCACCTAGATAGGTGTGTTTTCTACCATTTAGGTAGAAGTAAACGTCAAACAATTTGCTTCTAATTTAGATAAAGTAGCTGGAAGTTATATCATGCAAACTCTACATGTCAGGTCTGCCTATTAAACAATTGCTGTAATATGTATTTACAGAACTTCCATTTTCTCTATACTTGACCTACACAACTTCATGTTTTTGGTAGGTGTTTGTACACAATGGCGTGGCCTTTCATCTATAGGCGCCATCCATTTCCTGAACTGGGCACCATTATTGGTATTTAACAGGCCCAAATTACTTAAGTGCATCTCAATATGCCTTTTAAATAGGCTGTCAGGCTTATAAAGTTTACTGGAAGAATACTAAAATTATATGCAAGACGGTGACAACTTATCAGTGCTGAAGACACCACAAAAGAACCCAGCATGGTAAAACTCTTGGTTTTGACCTGTGACAACATACAAGGCAAAAATACACTGTAAACAAATGTACTCTTTAACGCTAGTATCAATTAGACAATAAGATGCATTTTTAGCAAAAAATCTTGCTAAATAATGTATGCGTCTTACTGTCCGGAGGCAGCTTATTCTGAATGAAGAGATGCTGACACCATCCTTCCTGATCACTGAGAGACCTGTTCTCTCTGTGACTGACCCGCACTGATCTATCTGATCGGTGTGGTACAGGAGAAAAAGATATAGGGACCTGCTAGGATACTGCATGTCCTATGTAGCTGAAGGACCTTTGTCATCATGTATATAGTGCTTATGTGTTATCTTATCTATATCTTTTATATCTATATGTTATCTATGTCTTATCATATTTATATCTTATCTTGTCTATATCTTATCAATATCTATCTTATCTATATCTTAACTTATCTATATATTATCTGTATCTAATCTATACTTTATCTTATCTATATCTTATATATCTTATCTATATCTTATCTATATCTTATCTCATCTATATCCTATATAAACCTTATTTCATCTATATCTTATCTATATTTTATCTATATCTTGCGTTATCTATACAGTATCTATATCTTATCTATATCATATGTATATCTTATCTATGTCTTATCTTATCTATATCCTATATAAACCTTATTTCATCTATATCTTATCTATATTTTATCTATATCTTAAGTTATCTATACAGTATCTATATCTTATCTATATCTTATCTATATTTTATCTATATCTATGTTTTCTATATCTTATCCTTATCCACTCTATTCTACTCTACAGCACTAAAGTTAGTGTTGTCAAATCCTCCACAAATTTACACCTCCAGGAAATCTTAATTAGTTGCAAAAGTGTTTTTAATTTTTTACTGTTGAAACTTGTGGTGTGTTTTAAATTTAGGTGCATCTAATAGTTAGAAAAATATGAAACTTTCCATAATTAGCAAAATGTTTAAATTACACCTATCTAATAAACAGCCTCCTCCATATCCCCTCAAGCTGTCCTATCCATCACCTAGATAGGTGTGTTTTCTACCATTTAGGTAGAAGTAAACGTCAAACAATTTGCTTCTAATTTAGATAAAGTAGCTGGAAGTTATATCATGCAAATTCTACATGTCAGGTCTGCCTATTAAACAATTGCTGTAATATGTATTTACAGAACTTCCATTTTCTCTATACTTGACCTACACAACTTCATGTTTTTGGTAGGTGTTTGTACACAATGGCGTGGCCTTTCATCTATAGGCGCCATCCATTTCCTGAACTGGGCACCATCATTGGTATTTAACAGGCCCAAATTACTTAAGTGCATCTCAATATGCCTTTTAAATAGGCTGTCAGGCTTATAAAGTTTACTGGAAGAATACTAAAATTATATGCAAGACTGTGACAACTTATCAGTGATGAAGACACCACAAAAGAACCCAGCATGGTAAAACTCTTGGTTTTGACCTGTGACAACATACAAGGCAAAAATACACTGTAAACAAATGTACTCTTTAACGCTAGTATCAATTAGACAATAAGATGCATTTTTAGCAAAAAATCTTGCTAAATAATGTATGCGTCTTACTGTCCGGAGGCAGCTTATTCTGAATGAAGAGATGCTGACACCATCCTTCCTGATCACTGAGAGACCTGTTCTCTCTGTGACTGACCCGCACTGATCTATCTGATCGGTGTGGTACAGGAGAAAAAGATATAGGGACCTGCTAGGATACTGCATGTCCTATGTAGCTGAAGGACCTTTGTCATCATGTATATAGTGCTTATGTGTTATCTTATCTATATCTTTTATATCTATATGTTATCTATGTCTTATCATATTTATATCTTATCTATATCTTATCAATATCTATCTTATCTATATCTTAACTTATCTATATATTATCTGTATCTAATCTATACTTTATCTTATCTATATCTTATATAATCTTATCTATATCTTATCTATATCTTATCTCATCTATATCCTATATAAACCTTATTTCATCTATATCTTATCTATATTTTATCTATATCTTAAGTTATCTATACAGTATCTATATCTTATCTATATCATATGTATATCTTATCTATGTCTTATCTTATCTATATCCTATATAAACCTTATTTCATCTATATCTTATCTATATTTTATCTATATCTTAAGTTATCTATACAGTATCTATATCTTATCTATATCTTATCTATATTTTATCTATATCTATGTTTTCTATATCTTATCCTTATCCACTCTATTCTACTCTACAGCACTAAAGTTAGTGTTGTCAAATCCTCCACAAATTTACACCTCCAGGAAATCTTAATTAGTTGCAAAAGTGTTTTTAATTTTTTACTGTTGAAACTTGTGGTGTGTTTTAAATTTAGGTGCATCTAATAGTTAGAAAAATATGAAACTTTCCATAATTAGCAAAATGTTTAAATTACACCTATCTAATAAACAGCCTCCTCCATATCCCCTCAAGCTGTCCTATCCATCACCTAGATAGGTGTGTTTTCTACCATTTAGGTAGAAGTAAACGTCAAACAATTTGCTTCTAATTTAGATAAAGTAGCTGGAAGTTATATCATGCAAATTCTACATGTCAGGTCTGCCTATTAAACAATTGCTGTAATATGTATTTACAGAACTTCCATTTTCTCTATACTTGACCTACACAACTTCATGTTTTTGGTAGGTGTTTGTACACAATGGCGTGGCCTTTCATCTATAGGCGCCATCCATTTCCTGAACTGGGCACCATCATTGGTATTTAACAGGCCCAAATTACTTAAGTGCATCTCAATATGCCTTTTAAATAGGCTGTCAGGCTTATAAAGTTTACTGGAAGAATACTAAAATTATATGCAAGACTGTGACAACTTGTCAGTGATGAAGACACCACAAAAGAACCCAGCATGGTAAAACTCTTGGTTTTGACCTGTGACAACATACAAGGCAAAAATACACTGTAAACAAATGTACTCTTTAACGCTAGTATCAATTAGACAATAAGATGCATTTTTAGCAAAAAATCTTGCTAAATAATGTATGCGTCTTACTGTCCGGAGGCAGCTTATTCTGAATGGAGATGCTGACACCATCCTTCCTGATCACTGAGAGACCTGTTCTCTCTGTGACTGACCCGCACTGATCTATCTGATCGGTGTGGTACAGGAGAAAAATATATAGGGACCTGCTAGGATACTGCATGTCCTATGTAGCTGAAGGACCTTTGTCATGTATATAGTGCTTATGTGTTATCTTATGTATATCTTTTATATCTATGTTATCTATGTCTTATCGTATTTATATCTTATCTTGTCTATATCTTATCAATATTTATCTTATCTATATCTTAACTTATCTATAGCTTATCTATATCTTATCGGTATCTAATCTATACTTTATCTTATCTATATCTTATCTATATCTTAGCTTATCCATATCATACCTATATCTTTTCTTATCTATATCTTATCTATATATTAGCTATATCTTATCTTATTTATATCTTATCAATATCTATATATTATCTCTCTTATCTAGATATATAACTTATATATACCTTATCTTATCAATATCTTATCTTATCTATATAATATCTATATCTCATCTATATTTTATCTTTATCTATATGTAATTGATAATTTATCTTATCTATATCTTATCTTATATTTCTTATCTATATCTTATCTTATCCATATCCTTTCTTATCTATATCTTATCTTGTATATATCAAATCTTGTATATATCTTATATATATTTATATCTTATCTATATCATATGTATATCTTATCTCATCTATATCCTATATAAACCTTATTTCATCTATATCTTATCTATATTTTATCTATATCTTAAGTTATCTATACAGTATCTATCTTATCTATATTTTATCTATATTTTATCTATATGTTTTCTATATCTTATCCTTATCCACTCTATTCTACTCTACAGCACTAAAGTTAGTGTTGTCAAATCCTCCACAAATTTACACCTCCAGGAAATCTTAAATAGTTGCAAAAGTGTTTTTCCTTTTTTACTGTTGAAACTTGTGGTGTGTTTTAAATTTAGGTGCATCTAATAGTTAGAAAAATATGAAACTTTCCATAAATTACTAGCAAAATGTTTAAATTACACCTATCTAAAATAACAGCCTCCTCCATATCCCCTCAAGCTGTCCTATCCATCACCTAGATAGGTGTGTTTTCTACCATTTAGGTAGAAGTAAACGTCAAACAATTTGCTTCTAATTTAGATAAAGTAGCTGGAAGTTATATCATGCAAACTCTACATGTAAGGTCTGCCTTTTATACAATTGCTGTAATATGTATTTACAGAACTTCCAGTTTCTCTATACTTGACCTACACAACTTCATGTTTTTGGTTGGTGTTTGTACACAATGGCGTGGCCTTTCATCTATAGGCACCATCCATTTCCTGAACTGGGCACCATCATTGGTATTTAACAGGCCCAAATTACTTAAGTGCATCTCAATATGCCTTTTAAATAGGCTGTCAGGCTTATAAAGTTTACTGGAAGAATACTAAAATTATAGGCAAGACTGTGACAACTTATCAGTGCTGAAGACACCACAAAAGAACCCAGCATGGTAAAACTCTTGGTTTTGACCCGTGACAACATACAAGGCAAAAATACACTGTAAACAAATGTACTCTTTAACACTAGTATCAATTAGACAATAAGATGCATTTTTAGCAAAAAACCTTGCTAAAAAATGTATGCATCTTACTTTCCGAAGGCAGCTAATTCTGAATGAAGAGATGCTGACACCATCCTTACTGATTACTGAGAGATCTGTTCTCTCTGTGACTGACCCACACTGATATATCTGATCGGTGTGGTACAGGAGAAAAAGATATAGGGACCTGCTATGATACTGCATGTCCTATGTAGCTGAAGGACCTTTGTCATCATGTATATAGTGCTTATGTTTTATCTTATCTATATCTTTTATATCTATATGTTATCTATGTCTTACCGTATTTATATCTTATCTTGTCTATATCTTATTAATATCTATAGCTTATCTATATCTTAACTTATCAATAGCTTATCTATACCTTATCTTATCAATATCTTATCTATATCTTATCTGTATCTAATCTGTACTTTATCTTATCTATATCTTATATATCTTATATATATCTTAACTATATCTTATCGATATCTTAGCTTATCCATATCATACCTATATCTTTTCTTATCTATATCTTATCTATACCTTTTCTATATATTAGCTATTTCTATATCTTATTTTATCTATATATACCATATCTATATCTTATCTTATTTATATCTTATCAATATCTATATCTTATCTATCTTATCTAGATATATAACTTATCTATACCTTATTTTTATTAATATCTTATCTATATATTATCTATATAATATCTATATCTTATCTATATTTTATCTTTATCTATATGTAATTGATAATTTATATTATCTATATCTTATCTTATATTTATTATCTATATCTTAGCTTATCCATATCCTTTCTTATCTATATCTTATCTTGTATATATCAAATCTTGTATATATCTTATATATGTCTATATCTTATCTATATGATATGTATATCTTATCTATATCTTATCTTATCTATATCCTATATAAACCTTATTTCAGCTATATCTTATCTATATTTTATCTATAGCTTAAGTTATCTAAACAGTATCTATACCTTATCTATATCATATGTATATCTTATCTATATCTTATCTTATCTATACCCTATATAAACCTTATTTCATCTATATATTATCTATATTTTATCTATATCTTAAGTTATCTATACAGTATCTATATCTTATCTATATTTTATCTATATCTATGTTTTCTATATCTTATCCTTATCCACTCTATTCTACTCTACAGCACTAAAGTTAGTGTTGTCAAATCCTCCACAAATTTACACCTCCAGGAAATCTTAATTAGTTGCAAAAGTGTTTTTAATTTTTTACTGTTGAAACTTGTGTGTTTTAAATTTAGGTGCATCTAATAGTTAGAAAAATATGAAACTTTCCATAATTTATTAGCAAAATGTTTAAATTACACCTATCTAAAAACAGCCTCCTCCATATCCCCTCAAGCTGTCCTATCCATCACCTAGATAGGTGTGTTTTCTACCATTTAGGTAGAAGTAAACGTCAAACAATTTGCTTCTAATTTAGATAAAGTAGCTGGAAGTTATATCATGCAAACTCTACATGTCAGGTCTTCCTGTTAAACAATTGCTGTAATATGTATTTACAGAACTTCCATTTTCTCTATACTTGACCTACACAACTTCATGTTTTTGGTAGGTGTTCGTACACAATGGCGTGTCCTTTCTTCTATAGGTGCCATCCATTTCCTGAACTGGGCACCATCATTGGTATTTAACAGGCCCAAATTACTTAAGTGCATCTCAATATGCCTTTTAAATAGGCTGTCAGGATTATAAAGTTTACTGGAAGAATACGAAAATTATATGCAAGACTGTGACAACTTATCAGTGCTGAAGACACCACAAAAGAACCCAGCATGGCAAAACTCTTGGTTTTGACCTGTGACAACATACAAGGCAAAAATACACTGTAAACAAATGTACTCTTTAACGCTAGTATCAATTAGACAATAAGATGCATTTTTAGCAAAAAATCTTGCTAAATAATGTATGCGTCTTACTGTCCGGAGGCAGCTTATTCTGAATGAAGAGATGCTGACACCATCCTTCCTGATCACTGAGAGACCTGTTCTCTCTGTGACTGACCCGCACTGATCTATCTGATCGGTGTGGTACAGGAGAAAAAGATATAGGGACCTGCTAGGATACTGCATGTCCTATGTAGCTGAAGGACCTTTGTCATCATGTATATAGTGCTTATGTTTTATCTTATCTATATCTTTTATATCTATATGTTATCTATGTCTTATCGTATTTATATCTTATCTTGTCTATATCTTATCAATATCTATAGCTTATCTATATCTTAAATTATCAATAGCTTATCTATACCTTATCTTATCAATATCTTGCCTATATCTTATCTGTATCTAATCTATACTTTATCTTATCTATATCTTATATATATCTTATCTATATCTTATCGATATCTTAGCTTATCCATATCATACCTATATCTTTTCTTATCTATATATTATCTATATCCATACCTTATCTATATATTAGCTATATCTATATCTTATTTTATCTATATATTATCATATCTATATCTTATCTTATTTATAGCTTATCAATATCTATATCTTATCTCTCTTATCTAGATATATAACTTATCTATACCTTATTTTATCAATATCTTATCTTATCTATATATTATCTATATAATATCTATATCTTATCTATATTTTATCTTTATATATGTAATTGATAATTTATCTTATCTATATCTTATCTTATATTTCTTATCTATATCTTATCTATATCGTAGCTTATTCATATACTTTCTTATCTATATCTTATCTTGCATATGTCAAATCTTGAATACATCTCATATATGTCTATATCTTATCTATATCATATGTATATCTTATCTATATCTTATCTATATCCTATATAAACCTTATCTTATCTATATTTTATCTATATCTTAAGTTATCTATTCAGCATCTATGTCTTATCTATATTTTATCTATATCTATGTTTTCTATATCTTATCCTTATCCACTCTATTCTACTCTACAGCACTAAAGTTAGTGATGTCAAATCCTCCACAAATTTACACCTCCAGGAAATCTTAATTAGATGCAAAAGTGTTTTTCCTTTTTTACTGTTGAAACTTGTGGTGTTTTAAATTTAGGTGCATCTAATAGTTAGAAAAATATGAAACTTTCCATAAATTATTAGCAAAATGTTTAAATTACACCTATCTAATAAACAGCCTCCTCCATATCCCCTCAAGCTGTCCTATCCATCACCTAGATAGGTGTGTTTTCTACCATTTAGGTAGAAGTAAACGTCAAACAATTTGCTTCTAATTTAGATAAAGTAGCTGGAAGTTATATCATGCAAATTCTACATGTCAGGTCTGCCTATTAAACAATTGCTGTAATATGTATTTACAGAACTTCCATTTTCTCTATACTTGACCTACACAACTTCATGTTTTTGGTAGGTGTTTGTACACAATGGCGTGGCCTTTCATCTATAGGCGCCATCCATTTCCTGAACTGGGCACCATCATTGGTATTTAACAGGCCCAAATTACTTAAGTGCATCTCAATATGCCTTTTAAATAGGCTGTCAGGCTTATAAAGTTTACTGGAAGAATACTAAAATTATATGCAAGACTGTGACAACTTATCAGTGATGAAGACACCACAAAAGAACCCAGCATGGTAAAACTCTTGGTTTTGACCTGTGACAACATACAAGGCAAAAATACACTGTAAACAAATGTACTCTTTAACGCTAGTATCAATTAGACAATAAGATGCATTTTTAGCAAAAAATCTTGCTAAATAATGTATGCGTCTTACTGTCCGGAGGCAGCTTATTCTGAATGAAGAGATGCTGACACCATCCTTCCTGATCACTGAGAGACCTGTTCTCTCTGTGACTGACCCGCACTGATCTATCTGATCGGTGTGGTACAGGAGAAAAAGATATAGGGACCTGCTAGGATACTGCATGTCCTATGTAGCTGAAGGACCTTTGTCATCATGTATATAGTGCTTATGTGTTATCTTATCTATATCTTTTATATCTATATGTTATCTATGTCTTATCATATTTATATCTTATCTATATCTTATCAATATCTATCTTATCTATATCTTAACTTATCTATATATTATCTGTATCTAATCTATACTTTATCTTATCTATATCTTATATAATCTTATCTATATCTTATCTATATCTTATCTCATCTATATCCTATATAAACCTTATTTCATCTATATCTTATCTATATTTTATCTATATCTTAAGTTATCTATACAGTATCTATATCTTATCTATATCATATGTATATCTTATCTATGTCTTATCTTATCTATATCCTATATAAACCTTATTTCATCTATATCTTATCTATATTTTATCTATATCTTAAGTTATCTATACAGTATCTATATCTTATCTATATCTTATCTATATTTTATCTATATCTATGTTTTCTATATCTTATCCTTATCCACTCTATTCTACTCTACAGCACTAAAGTTAGTGTTGTCAAATCCTCCACAAATTTACACCTCCAGGAAATCTTAATTAGTTGCAAAAGTGTTTTTAATTTTTTACTGTTGAAACTTGTGGTGTGTTTTAAATTTAGGTGCATCTAATAGTTAGAAAAATATGAAACTTTCCATAATTAGCAAAATGTTTAAATTACACCTATCTAATAAACAGCCTCCTCCATATCCCCTCAAGCTGTCCTATCCATCACCTAGATAGGTGTGTTTTCTACCATTTAGGTAGAAGTAAACGTCAAACAATTTGCTTCTAATTTAGATAAAGTAGCTGGAAGTTATATCATGCAAACTCTACATGTCAGGTCTGCCTATTAAACAATTGCTGTAATATGTATTTACAGAACTTCCATTTTCTCTATACTTGACCTACACAACTTCATGTTTTTGGTAGGTGTTTGTACACAATGGCGTGGCCTTTCATCTATAGGCGCCATCCATTTACTGAACTGGGCACCATTATTGGTATTTAACAGGCCCAAATTACTTAAGTGCATCTCAATATGCCTTTTAAATAGGCTGTCAGGCTTATAAAGTTTACTGGAAGAATACTAAAATTATATGCAAGACGGTGACAACTTATCAGTGCTGAAGACACCACAAAAGAACCCAGCATGGTAAAACTCTTGGTTTTGACCTGTGACAACATACAAGGCAAAAATACACTGTAAACAAATGTACTCTTTAACGCTAGTATCAATTAGACAATAAGATGCATTTTTAGCAAAAAATCTTGCTAAATAATGTATGCGTCTTACTGTCCGGAGGCAGCTTATTCTGAATGAAGAGATGCTGACACCATCCTTCCTGATCACTGAGAGACCTGTTCTCTCTGTGACTGACCCGCACTGATGTATCTGATCGGTGTGGTACAGGAGAAAAAGATATAGGGACCTGCTAGGATACTGCATGTCCTATGTAGCTGAAGGACCTTTGTCATCATGTATATAGTGCTTATGTGTTATCTTATCTATATCTTTTATATCTATATGTTATCTATGTCTTATCATATTTATATCTTATCTTGTCTATATCTTATCAATATCTATCTTATCTATATCTTAACTTATCTATATATTATCTGTATCTAATCTATACTTTATCTTATCTATATCTTATATATCTTATCTATATCTTATCTATATTTTATCTTATCTATATCCTATATAAACCTTATTTCATCTATATCTTATCTATATTTTATCTATATCTTAAGTTATCTATACAGTATCTATATCTTATCTATATCATATGTATATCTTATCTATGTCTTATCTTATCTATATCCTATATAAACCTTATTTCATCTATATCTTATCTATATTTTATCTATATCTTAAGTTATCTATACAGTATCTATATCTTATCTATATCTTATCTATATTTTATCTATATCTATGTTTTCTATATCTTATCCTTATCCACTCTATTCTACTCTACAGCACTAAAGTTAGTGTTGTCAAATCCTCCACAAATTTACACCTCCAGGAAATCTTAATTAGTTGCAAAAGTGTTTTTAATTTTTTACTGTTGAAACTTGTGGTGTGTTTTAAATTTAGGTGCATCTAATAGAAAAATATGAAACTTTCCATAATTAGCAAAATGTTTAAATTACACCTATCTAATAAACAGCCTCCTCCATATCCCCTCAAGCTGTCCTATCCATCACCTAGATAGGTGTGTTTTCTACCATTTAGGTAGAAGTAAACGTCAAACAATTTGCTTCTAATTTAGATAAAGTAGCTGGAAGTTATATCATGCAAATTCTACATGTCAGGTCTGCCTATTAAACAATTGCTGTAATATGTATTTACAGAACTTCCATTTTCTCTATACTTGACCTACACAACTTCATGTTTTTGGTAGGTGTTTGTACACAATGGCGTGGCCTTTCATCTATAGGCGCCATCCATTTCCTGAACTGGGCACCATCATTGGTATTTAACAGGCCCAAATTACTTAAGTGCATCTCAATATGCCTTTTAAATAGGCTGTCAGGCTTATAAAGTTTACTGGAAGAATACTAAAATTATATGCAAGACTGTGACAACTTATCAGTGATGAAGACACCACAAAAGAGCCCAGCATGGTAAAACTCTTGGTTTTGACCTGTGACAACATACAAGGCAAAAATACACTGTAAACAAATGTACTCTTTAACGCTAGTATCAATTAGACAATAAGATGCATTTTTAGCAAAAAATCTTGCTAAATAATGTATGCGTCTTACTGTCCGGAGGCAGCTTATTCTGAATGAAGAGATGCTGACACCATCCTTCCTGATCACTGAGAGACCTGTTCTCTCTGTGACTGACCCGCACTGATCTATCTGATCGGTGTGGTACAGGAGAAAAAGATATAGGGACCTGCTAGGATACTGCATGTCCTATGTAGCTGAAGGACCTTTGTGATGTATATAGTGCTTATGTGTTATCTTATGTATATCTTTTATATCTATGTTATCTATGTCTTATCGTATTTATATCTTAACTTGTCTATATCTTATCAATATCTATCTTATCTATATCTTAACTTATCTATATCTTATCTGTATCTAATCTATACTTTATCTTATCTATATCTTATCGATATCTTATCTTATCCATATCATACCTATATCTTTTCTTATCTATATCTTATCTATATATTATCTTATTTATATCTTATCAATATCTATATCTTATCTCTCTTATCTAGATATATAACTTATATATATACCTTATCTTATCAATATCTTATCTTATCTATATAATATCTATATATCATCTATATTTTATCTTTATCTATATGTAATTGATAATTTATCTTATCTTATATTTCTTATCTATATCTTATCTATATCTTAGCTTATCCATATCCTTTCTTATCTATATCTTATCTTGTATATATCAAATCTTGTATATATTTATATCTTATCTATATCATATGTATATCTTATCTCATCTATATCCTATATAAACCTTATTTCATCTATATCTTATCTATATTTTATCTATATCTTAAGTTATCTATACAGTATCTATCTTATCTATATTTTATCTATATTTTATCTATATGTTTTCTATATCTTATCCTTATCCACTCTATTCTACTCTACAGCACTAAAGTTAGTGTTGTCAAATCCTCCACAAATTTACACCTCCAGGAAATCTTAAATAGTTGCAAAAGTGTTTTTCCTTTTTTACTGTTGAAACTTGTGGTGTGTTTTAAATTTAGGTGCATCTAATAGTTAGAAAAATATGAAACTTTCCATAAATTACTAGCAAAATGTTTAAATTACACCTATCTAAAAAAAAGCCTCCTCCATATCCCCTCAAGCTGTCCTATCCATCACCTAGATAGGTGTGTTTTCTACCATTTAGGTAGAAGTAAACGTCAAACAATTTGCTTCTAATTTAGATAAAGTAGCTGGAAGTTATATCATGCAAACTCTACATGTAAGGTCTGCCTTTTATACAATTGCTGTAATATGTATTTACAGAACTTCCAGTTTCTCTATACTTGACCTACACAACTTCATGTTTTTGGTTGGTGTTTGTACACAATGGTGTGGCCTTTCATCTATAGGCGCCATCCATTTCCTGAACTGGGCACCATCATTGGTATTTAACAGGCCCAAATTACTTAAGTGCATCTCAATATGCCTTTTAAATAGGCTGTCAGGCTTATAAAGTTTACTGGAAGAATACTAAAATTATAGGCAAGACTGTGACAACTTATCAGTGCTGAAGACACCACAAAAGAACCCAGCATGGTAAAACTCTTGGTTTTGACCCGTGACAACATACAAGGCAAAAATACACTGTAAACAAATGTACTCTTTAACACTAGTATCAATTAGACAATAAGATGCATTTTTAGCAAAAAATCTTGCTAAAAAATGTATGCATCTTACTTTCCGAAGGCAGCTAATTCTGAATGAAGAGATGCTGACACCATCCTTACTGATTACTGAGAGATCTGTTCTCTCTGTGACTGACCCACACTGATATATCTGATCGGTGTGGTACAGGAGAAAAAGATATAGGGACCTGCTAGGATACTGCATGTCCTATGTAGCTGAAGGACCTTTGTCATCATGTATATAGTGCTTATGTTTTATCTTATCTATATCTTTTATATTTATATGTTATCTATGTCTTATCGTATTTATATCTTATCTTGTCTATATCTTATTAATATCTATAGCTTATCTATATCTTAACTTATAAATAGCTTATCTATACCTTATCTTATCAATATCTTATCTATATCTTATCTGTATCTAATCTATACTTTATCTTATCTATATCTTATATATCTTATATATCTTAACTATATCTTATCGATATCTTAGCTTATCCATATCATACCTATATCTTTTCTTATCTATATCTTATCTATACCTTTTCTATATATTAGCTATTTCTATATCTTATTTTATCTATATATATCATATCTATATCTTATCTAATCTTATTTATATCTTATCAATATCTATATCTTATCTATCTTATCTAGATATATAACTTATCTATACCTTATTTTATCAATATCTTATCTATATATTATCTATATAATATCTATATCTTATCTATATTTTATCTTTATCTATATGTAATTGATAAATTATCTTATCTATATCTTATCTTATATTTATTATCTATATCTTAGCTTATCCATATCCTTTCTTATCTATATCTTATCTTGTATATATCAAATCTTGTATATATCTTATATATGTCTATATCTTATCTATATGATATGTATATCTTATCTATATCTTATCTTATGTATATCCTATATAAACCTTATTTCAGCTATATCTTATCTATATTTTATCTATAGCTTAAGTTATCTATACAGTATCTATATCTTATCTATATCTTATCTATATGTTATCTTATCTATACCCTATATAAACCTTATTTCATCTATATCTTATCTATATTTTATCTATATCTTAAGTTATCTATACAGTATCTATATCTTATCTATATCTATGTTTTCTATATCTTATCCTTATCCACTCTATTCTACTCTACAGCACTAAAGTTAGTGTTGTCAAATCCTCCACAAATTTACACCTCCAGGAAATCTTAATTAGTTGCAAAAGTGTCTTTAATTTTTTACTGTTGAAACTTGTGTGTTTTAAATTTAGGTGCATCTAATAGTTAGAAAAATGTGAAACTTTCCATAATTTATTAGCAAAATGTTTAAATTACACCTATCTAAAAACAGCCTCCTCCATATCCCCTCAAGCTGTCCTATCCATCACCTAGATAGGTGTGTTTTCTACCATTTAGGTAGAAGTAAACGTCAAACAATTTGCTTCTAATTTAGATAAAGTAGCTGGAAGTTATATCATGCAAACTCTACATGTCAGGTCTGCCTATTAAACAATTGCTGTAATATGTATTTACAGAACTTCCATTTTCTCTATACTTGACCTACACAACTTCATGTTTTTGGTAGGTGTTTGTACACAATGGCATGGCCTTTCATCTATAGGCGCCATCCATTTCCTGAACTGGGCACCATCATTGGTATTTAACAGGCCCAAATTACTTAAGTGCATCTCAATATGCCTTTTAAATAGGCTGTCAGGCTTATAAAGTTTACTGGAAGAATACTAAAATTATATGCAAGACGGTGACAACTTATCAGTGCTGAAGACACCACAAAAGAACCCAGCATGGTAAAACTCTTGGTTTTGACCTGTGACAACATACAAGGCAAAAATACACTGTAAACAAATGTACTCTTTAACGCTAGTATCAATTAGACAATAAGATGCATTTTTAGCAAAAAATCTTGCTAAATAATGTATGCGTCTTACTGTCCGGAGGCAGCTTATTCTGAATGAAGAGATGCTGACACCATCCTTCCTGATCACTGAGAGACCTGTTCTCTCTGTGACTGACCCGCACTGATCTATCTGATCGGTGTGGTACAGGAGAAAAAGATATAGGGACCTGCTAGGATACTGCATGTCCTATGTAGCTGAAGGACCTTTGTCATCATATATAGTGCTTATGTGTTATCTTATCTATATCTTTTATATCTATATGTTATCTATGTCTTATCATATTTATATCTTATCTTGTCTATATCTTATCAATATCTATCTTATCTATATCTTAACTTATCTATAGCTTATCTATATCTTATCTGTATCTAATCTATACTTTATCTTATCTATATCTTATCTATATCTTATCGATATCTTAGCTTATCCATATCATACCTATATCTTTTCTTATCTATATCTTATCTATATATTAGCTATATCTTATCTTATTTATATCTTATCAATATCTATATATTATCTCTCTTATCTAGATATATAACTTATATATACCTTATCTTATCAATATCTTATCTTATCTATATCTTATCTATATAATATCTATATCTCATCTATATTTTATCTTTATCTATATGTAATTGATAATTTATCTTATCTATATCTTATCTTATATTTCTTATCTATATCTTATCTATATCTTAGCTTATCCATATCCTTTCTTATCTATATCTTATCTTGTATATATCAAATCTTGTATATATTTATATCTTATCTATATCATATGTATATCTTATCTCATCTATATCCTATATAAACCTTATTTCATCTATATCTTATCTATATTTTATCTATATCTTAAGTTATCTATACAGTATCTATCTTATCTATATTTTATCTATATTTTATCTATATGTTTTCTATATCTTATCCTTATCCACTCTATTCTACTCTACAGCACTAAAGTTAGTGTTGTCAAATCCTCCACAAATTTACACCTCCAGGAAATCTTAAATAGTTGCAAAAGTGTTTTTCCTTTTTTACTGTTGAAACTTGTGGTGTGTTTTAAATTTAGGTGCATCTAATAGTTAGAAAAATATGAAACTTTCCATAAATTACTAGCAAAATGTTTAAATTACACCTATCTAAAAAAAAGCCTCCTCCATATCCCCTCAAGCTGTCCTATCCATCACCTAGATAGGTGTGTTTTCTACCATTTAGGTAGAAGTAAACGTCAAACAATTTGCTTCTAATTTAGATAAAGTAGCTGGAAGTTATATCATGCAAACTCTACATGTAAGGTCTGCCTTTTATACAATTGCTGTAATATGTATTTACAGAACTTCCAGTTTCTCTATACTTGACCTACACAACTTCATGTTTTTGGTTGGTGTTTGTACACAATGGTGTGGCCTTTCATCTATAGGCGCCATCCATTTCCTGAACTGGGCACCATCATTGGTATTTAACAGGCCCAAATTACTTAAGTGCATCTCAATATGCCTTTTAAATAGGCTGTCAGGCTTATAAAGTTTACTGGAAGAATACTAAAATTATAGGCAAGACTGTGACAACTTATCAGTGCTGAAGACACCACAAAAGAACCCAGCATGGTAAAACTCTTGGTTTTGACCCGTGACAACATACAAGGCAAAAATACACTGTAAACAAATGTACTCTTTAACACTAGTATCAATTAGACAATAAGATGCATTTTTAGCAAAAAATCTTGCTAAAAAATGTATGCATCTTACTTTCCGAAGGCAGCTAATTCTGAATGAAGAGATGCTGACACCATCCTTACTGATTACTGAGAGATCTGTTCTCTCTGTGACTGAACCACACTGATATATCTGATCGGTGTGGTACAGGAGAAAAAGATATAGGGACCTGCTAGGATACTGCATGTCCTATGTAGCTGAAGGACCTTTGTCATCATGTATATAGTGCTTATGTTTTATCTTATCTATATCTTTTATATCTATATGTTATCTATGTCTTATCGTATTTATATCTTATCTTGTCTATATCTTATTAATATCTATAGCTTATCTATATCTTAACTTATCAATAGCTTATCTATACCTTATCTTATCAATATCTTATCTATATCTTATCTGTATCTAATCTATACTTTATCTTATCTATATCTTATATATCTTATATATCTTATCGATATCTTAGCTTATCCATATCATACCTATATCTTTTCTTATTTATATCTTATCTATACCTTTTCTATATATTAGCTATTTCTATATCTTATTTTATCTATATATATATATATATATATCATATCTATATCTTATCTATATCTTATCTTATTTATATCTTATCAATATCTATATCTTATCTATCTTATCTAGATATATAGCTTATCTATACCTTATTTTATCAATATCTTATCTATATATTATCTATATAATATCTATATCTTATCTATATTTTATCTTTATCTATATGTAATTGATAATTTATCTTATCTATATCTTATCTTATATTTATTATCTATATCTTAGCTTATCCATATCCTTTCTTATCTATATCTTATCTTGTATATATCAAATCTTGTATATATCTTATATATGTCTATATCTTATCTATATGATATGTATATCTTATCTATATCTTATCTTATCTATATCCTATATAAACCTTATTTCAGCTATATCTTATCCATATTTTATCTATAGCTTAAGTTATCTAAACAGTATCTATACCTTATCTATATCCTATGTATATCTTATCTATATCTTATCTTATCTATACCCTATATAAACCTTATTTCATCTATATCTTATCTATATTTTATCTGTATCTTAAGTTATCTATACAGTATCTATATCTTATCTATATTTTATCTATATCTATGTTTTCTATATCTTATCCTTATCCACTCTATTCTACTCTACAGCACTAAAGTTAGTGTTGTCAAATCCTCTACAAATTTACACCTCCAGGAAATCTTAATTAGTTGCAAAAGTGTTTTTAATTTTTTACTGTTGAAACTTGTGTGTTTTAAATTTAGGTGCATCTAATAGTTAGAAAAATATGAAACTTTCCATAATTTATTAGCAAAATGTTTAAATTACACCTATCTAAAAACAGCCTCCTCCATATCCCCTCAAGCTGTCCTATCCATCACCTAGATAGGTGTGTTTTCTACCATTTAGGTAGAAGTAAACGTCAAACAATTTGCTTCTAATTTAGATAAAGTAGCTGGAAGTTATATCATGCAAACTCTACATGTCAGGTCTGCCTATTAAACAATTGCTGTAATATGTATTTACAGAACTTCCATTTTCTCTATACTTGACCTACACAACTTCATGTTTTTGGTAGGTGTTCGTACACAATGGCGTGTCCTTTCTTCTATAGGTGCCATCCATTTCCTGAACTGGGCACCATCATTGGTATTTAACAGGCCCAAATTACTTAAGTGCATCTCAATATGCCTTTTAAATAGGCTGTCAGGATTATAAAGTTTACTGGAAGAATACGAAAATTATATGCAAGACTGTGACAACTTATCAGTGCTGAAGACACCACAAAAGAACCAAGCATGGCAAAACTCTTGGTTTTGACCTGTGACAACATACAAGGCAAAAATACACTGTAAACAAATGTACTCTTTAACGCTAGTATCAATTAGACAATAAGATGCATTTTTAGCAAAAAATCTTGCTAAATAATGTATGCGTCTTACTGTCCGGAGGCAGCTAATTCTGAATGAAGAGATGCTGACACCATCCTTCCTGATCACTGAGAGACCTGTTCTCTCTGTGACTGACCCGCACTGATCTATCTGATCGGTGTGGTACAGGAGAAAAAGATATAGGGACCTGCTAGGATACTGCATGTCCTATGTAGCTGAAGGACCTTTGTCATCATGTATATAGTGCTTATGTTTTATCTTATCTATATCTTTTATATCTATATGTTTTCTATGTCTTATCGTATTTATATATTATCTTGTCTATATCTTATCAATATCTATAGCTTATCTATATCTTAACTTATCAATAGCTTATCTATACCTTATCTTATCAATATCTTGCCTATATCTTATCTGTATCTAATCTATACTTTATCTTATCTATATCTTATATATCTTATCTATATCTTATCGATATCAGCTTATCCATATCATACCTATATCTTTTCTTATCTATATATTATCTATATCTATACCTTATCTATATATTAGCTATATCTATATCTTATTTTATCTATATATTATCATATCTATATCTTATCTTATCTATATCTTATCAATATCTATATCTTATCTCTCTTATCTAGATATATAACTTATCTATACCTTATTTTATCAATATCTTATCTTATCTATATATTATCTATATAATATCTATATCTTATCTTTATTTTATCTTTATATATGTAATTGATAATTTATCTTATCTATATCTTATCTTATATTTCTTATCTATATCTTATCTAATTCATATACTTTCTTATCTATATCTTATCTTGCATATATCAAATCTTGAATACATCTTATATATGTCTATATCTTATCTATATCATATGTATATCTTATCTATATCTTATCTTATCTATATCCTATATAAACCTTATCTTATCTATATTTTATCTGTATCTTAAGTTATCTATTCAGCATCTATATCTTATCTATATTTTATCTATATCTATGTTTTCTATATCTTATCCTTATCCACTCTATTCTCCTCTACAGCACTAAAGTTAGTGATGTCAAATCCTCCACAAATTTACACCTCCAGGAAATCTTAATTAGATGCAAAAGTGTTTTTCCTTTTTTACTGTTGAAACTTGTGGTGTGTTTTAAATTTAGGTGCATCTAATAGTTAGAAAAATATGAAACTTTCCATAAATTATTAGCAAAATGTTTAAATTACACCTATCTAAAAAACAGCCTCCTCCTTATCCCCTCAAGCTGTCCTATCCATCACCTAGATAGGTGTGTTTTCTACCATTTAGGTAGAAGTAAACGTCAAACAATTTGCTTCTAATTTAGATAAAGTAGCTGGAAGTTATATCATGCAAACTCTACATGTCAGGTCTGCCTATTAAACAATTGCTGTAATATGTATTTACAGAACTTCCATTTTCTCTATACTTGACCTACACAACTTCATGTTTTTGGTAGGTGTTTGTACACAATGGCGTGGCCTTTCATCTATAGGCGCCATCCATTTCCTGAACTGGGCACCATTATTGGTATTTAACAGGCCCAAATTACTTAAGTGCATCTCAATATGCCTTTTAAATAGGCTGTCAGGCTTATAAAGTTTACTGGAAGAATACTAAAATTATATGCAAGACGGTGACAACTTATCAGTGCTGAAGACACCACAAAAGAACCCAGCATGGTAAAACTCTTGGTTTTGACCTGTGACAACATACAAGGCAAAAATACACTGTAAACAAATGTACTCTTTAACGCTAGTATCAATTAGACAATAAGATGCATTTTTAGCAAAAAATCTTGCTAAATAATGTATGCGTCTTACTGTCCGGAGGCAGCTTATTCTGAATGAAGAGATGCTGACACCATCCTTCCTGATCACTGAGAGACCTGTTCTCTCTGTGACTAACCCGCACTGATGTATCTGATCGGTGTGGTACAGGAGAAAAAGATATAGGGACCTGCTAGGATACTGCATGTCCTATGTAGCTGAAGGACCTTTGTCATCATGTATATAGTGCTTATGTGTTATCTTATCTATATCTTTTATATCTATATGTTATCTATGTCTTATCATATTTATATCTTATCTTGTCTATATCTTATCAATATCTATCTTATCTATATCTTAACTTATCTATATATTATCTGTATCTAATCTATACTTTATCTTATCTATATCTTATATATCTTATCTATATCTTATCTATATCTTATCTTATCTATATCCTATATAAACCTTATTTCATCTATATCTTATCTATATTTTATCTATATCTTAAGTTATCTATACAGTATCTATATCTTATCTATATCATATGTATATCTTATCTATGTCTTATCTTATCTATATCCTATATAAACCTTATTTCATCTATATCTTATCTATATTTTATCTATATCTTAAGTTATCTATACAGTATCTATATCTTATCTATATCTTATCTATATTTTATCTATATCTATGTTTTCTATATCTTATCCTTATCCACTCTATTCTACTCTACAGCACTAAAGTTAGTGTTGTCAAATCCTCCACAAATTTACACCTCCAGGAAATCTTAATTAGTTGCAAAAGTGTTTTTAATTTTTTACTGTTGAAACTTGTGGTGTGTTTTAAATTTAGGTGCATCTAATAGTTAGAAAAATATGAAACTTTCCATAATTAGCAAAATGTTTAAATTACACCTATCTAATAAACAGCCTCCTCCATATCCCCTCAAGCTGTCCTATCCATCACCTAGATAGGTGTGTTTTCTACCATTTAGGTAGAAGTAAACGTCAAACAATTTGCTTCTAATTTAGATAAAGTAGCTGGAAGTTATATCATGCAAATTCTACATGTCAGGTCTGCCTATTAAACAATTGCTGTAATATGTATTTACAGAACTTCCATTTTCTCTATACTTGACCTACACAACTTCATGTTTTTGGTAGGTGTTTGTACACAATGGCGTGGCCTTTCATCTATAGGTGCCATCCATTTCCTGAACTGGGCACCATCATTGGTATTTAACAGGCCCAAATTACTTAAGTGCATCTCAATATGCCTTTTAAATAGGCTGTCAGGCTTATAAAGTTTACTGGAAGAATACGAAAATTATATGCAAGACTGTGACAACTTATCAGTGATGAAGACACCACAAAAGAACCCAGCATGGTAAAACTCTTGGTTTTGACCTGTGACAACATACAAGGCAAAAATACACTGTAAACAAATGTACTCTTTAACGCTAGTATCAATTAGACAATAAGATGCATTTTTAGCAAAAAATCTTGCTAAATAATGTATGCGTCTTACTGTCCGGAGGCAGCTTATTCTGAATGAAGAGATGCTGACACCATCCTTCTGATCACTGAGAGACCTGTTCTCTCTGTGACTGACCCGCACTGATCTATCTGATCGGTGTGGTACAGGAGAAAAAGATATAGGGACCTGCTAGGATACTGCATGTCCTATGTAGCTGAAGGACCTTTGTGATGTATATAGTGCTTATGTGTTATCTTATGTATATCTTTTATATCTATGTTATCTATGTCTTATCGTATTTATATCTTATCTTGTCTATATCTTATCAATATCTATCTTATCTATATCTTAACTTATCTATATCTTATCTGTATCTAATCTATACTTTATCTTATCTATATCTTATCTATATCTTATCGATATCTTAGCTTATCCATATCATGCCTATATCTTTTCTTATCTATATCTTATCTATATCTTATCTTATTTATATCTTATCAATATCTATATCTTATCTCTCTTATCTAGATATATAACTTATATATACCTTATCTTATCAATATCTTATCTTATCGATATCTTATCTATATAATATCTATATCTCATCTATATTTTATCTTTATCTATATGTAATTGATAATTTATCTTATCTATATCTTATCTTATATTTCTTATCTATATCTTATCTATATCTTAGCTTATCCATATCCTTTCTTATCTATATCTTATCTTGTATATATCAAATCTTGTATAGATCTTATATATATTTATATCTTATCTATATCATATGTATATCTTATCTCATCTATATCCTATATAAACCTTATTTCATCTACATCTTATCTATATTTTATCTATATCTTAAGTTATCTATACAGTATCTATCTTATCTATATTTTATCTATATTTTATCTATATGTTTTCTATATCTTATCCTTATCCACTCTATTCTACTCTACAGCACTAAAGTTAGTGTTGTCAAATCCTCCACAAATTTACACCTCCAGGAAATCTTAAATAGTTGCAAAAGTGTTTTTCCTTTTTTACTGTTGAAACTTGTGGTGTGTTTTAAATTTAGGTGCATCTAATAGTTAGAAAAATATGAAACTTTCCATAAATTACTAGCAAAATGTTTAAATTACACCTATCTAAAAAAAAACAGCCTCCTCCATATCCCCTCAAGCTGTCCTATCCATCACCTAGATAGGTGTGTTTTCTACCATTTAGGTAGAAGTAAACGTCAAACAATTTGCTTCTAATTTAGATAAAGTAGCTGGAAGTTATATCATGCAAACTCTACATGTAAGGTCTGCCTTTTATACAATTGCTGTAATATGTATTTACAGAACTTCCAGTTTCTCTATACTTGACCTACACAACTTCATGTTTTTGGTTGGTGTTTGTACACAATGGCGTGGCCTTTCATCTATAGGCGCCATCCATTTCCTGAACTGGGCACCATCATTGGTATTTAACAGGCCCAAATTACTTAAGTGCATCTCAATATGCCTTTTAAATAGGCTGTCAGGCTTATAAAGTTTACTGGAAGAATACTAAAATTATAGGCAAGACTGTGACAACTTATCAGTGCTGAAGACACCACAAAAGAACCCAGCATGGTAAAACTCTTGGTTTTGACCCGTGACAACATACAAGGCAAAAATACACTGTAAACAAATGTACTCTTTAACACTAGTATCAATTAGACAATAAGATGCATTTTTAGCAAAAAATCTTGCTAAAAAATGTATGAATCTTACTTTCCGGAGGCAGCTAATTCTGAATGAAGAGATGCTGACACCATCCTTACTGATTACTGAGAGATCTGTTCTCTCTGTGACTGACCCACACTGATATATCTGATCGGTGTGGTACAGGAGAAAAAGATATAGGGACCTGCTAGGATACTGCATGTCCTATGTAGCTGAAGGACCTTTGTCATCATGTATATAGTGCTTATGTTTTATCTTATCTATATCTTTTATATCTATATGTTATCTATGTCTTATCGTATTTATATCTTATCTTGTCTATATCTTATTAATATCTATAGCTTATCTATATCTTAACTTATCAATAGCTTATCTATACCTTATCTTATCAATATCTTATCTGTATCTAATCTATACTTTATCTTATCTATATCTTATATATCTTATATATCTTAACTATATCTTATCGATATCTTAGCTTATCCATATCATACCTATATCTTTTCTTATCTATATCTTATCTATACCTTTTCTATATATTAGCTATTTCTATATCTTATTTTATCTATATATATATATCATATCTATATCTTATCTATAGCTTATCTTATTTATATCTTATCAATATCTATATCTTATCTATCTTATCTAGATATATAACTTATCTATACCTTATTTTATCAATATCTTATCTATATATTATCTATATAATATCTATATCTTATCTATATTTTATCTTTATCTATATGTAATTGATAATTTATCTTATCTATATCTTATCTTATATTTATTATCTATATCTTAGCTTATCCATATCCTTTCTTATCTATATCTTATCTTGTATATATCAAATCTTGTATATATCTTATATATGTCTATATCTTATCTATATGATATGTATATCTTATCTATATCTTATCTTATCTATATCCTATATAAACCTTATTTCAGCTATATCTTATCTATATTTTATCTATAGCTTAAGTTATCTATACAGTATCTATATCTTATCTATATCATATGTATATCTTATCTATATCTTATCTTATCTATACCCTATATAAACCTTATTTCATCTATATCTTATCTATATTTTATCTATATCTTAAGTTATCTATACAGTATCTATATCTTATCTATATTTTATCTATATCTATGTTTTCTATATCTTATCCTTATCCACTCTATTCTACTCTACAGCACTAAAGTTAGTGTTGTCAAATCCTCCACAAATTTACACCTCCAGGAAATCTTAATTAGTTGCAAAAGTGTTTTTAATTTTTTACTGTTGAAACTTGTGTGTTTTAAATTTAGGTGCATCTAATAGTTAGAAAAATGTGAAACTTTCCATAATTTATTAGCAAAATGTTTAAATTACACCTATCTAAAAACAGCCTCCTCCATATCCCCTCAAGCTGTCCTATCCATCACCTAGATAGGTGTGTTTTCTACCATTTAGGTAGAAGTAAACGTCAAACAATTTGCTTCTAATTTAGATAAAGTAGCTGGAAGTTATATCATGCAAACTCTACATGTCAGGTCTGCCTATTAAACAATTGCTGTAATATGTATTTACAGAACTTCCATTTTCTCTATACTTGACCTACACAACTTCATGTTTTTGGTAGGTGTTTGTACACAATGGCATGGCCTTTCATCTATAGGCGCCATCCATTTCCTGAACTGGGCACCATTATTGGTATTTAACAGGCCCAAATTACTTAAGTGCATCTCAATATGCCTTTTAAATAGGCTGTCAGGCTTATAAAGTTTACTGGAAGAATACTAAAATTATATGCAAGACGGTGACAACTTATCAGTGCTGAAGACACCACAAAAGAACCCAGCATGGTAAAACTCTTGGTTTTGACCTGTGACAACATACAAGGCAAAAATACACTGTAAACAAATGTACTCTTTAACGCTAGTATCAATTAGACAATAAGATGCATTTTTAGCAAAAAATCTTGCTAAATAATGTATGCGTCTTACTGTCCGGAGGCAGCTTATTCTGAATGAAGAGATGCTGACACCATCCTTCCTGATCACTGAGAGACCTGTTCTCTCTGTGACTGACCCGCACTGATCTATCTGATCGGTGTGGTACAGGAGAAAAAGATATAGGGACCTGCTAGGATACTGCATGTCCTATGTAGCTGAAGGACCTTTGTCATCATATATAGTGCTTATGTGTTATCTTATCTATATCTTTTATATCTATATGTTATCTATGTCTTATCATATTTATATCTTATCTTGTCTATATCTTATCAATATCTATCTTATCTATATCTTAACTTATCTATATATTATCTGTATCTAATCTATACTTTATCTTATCTATATCTTATATATCTTATCTATATCTTATCTATATCTTATCTTATCTATATCCTATATAAACCTTATTTCATCTATATCTTATCTATATTTTATCTATATCTTAAGTTATCTATACAGTATCTATATCTTATCTATATCATATGTATATCTTATCTATGTCTTATCTTATCTATATCCTATATAAACCTTATTTCATCTATATCTTATCTATATTTTATCTATATCTATGTTTTCTATATCTTATCCTTATCCACTCTATTCTACTCTACAGCACTAAAGTTAGTGTTGTCAAATCCTCCACAAATTTACACCTCCAGGAAATCTTAATTAGTTGCAAAAGTGTTTTTAATTTTTTACTGTTGAAACTTGTGTGTTTTAAATTTAGGTGCATCTAATAGTTAGAAAAATGTGAAACTTTCCATAATTTATTAGCAAAATGTTTAAATTACACCTATCTAAAAACAGCCTCCTCCATATCCCCTCAAGCTGTCCTATCCATCACCTAGATAGGTGTGTTTTCTACCATTTAGGTAGAAGTAAACGTCAAACAATTTGCTTCTAATTTAGATAAAGTAGCTGGAAGTTATATCATGCAAACTCTACATGTCAGGTCTGCCTATTAAACAATTGCTGTAATATGTATTTACAGAACTTCCATTTTCTCTATACTTGACCTACACAACTTCATGTTTTTGGTAGGTGTTTGTACACAATGGCATGGCCTTTCATCTATAGGCGCCATCCATTTCCTGAACTGGGCACCATTATTGGTATTTAACAGGCCCAAATTACTTAAGTGCATCTCAATATGCCTTTTAAATAGGCTGTCAGGCTTATAAAGTTTACTGGAAGAATACTAAAATTATATGCAAGACGGTGACAACTTATCAGTGCTGAAGACACCACAAAAGAACCCAGCATGGTAAAACTCTTGGTTTTGACCTGTGACAACATACAAGGCAAAAATACACTGTAAACAAATGTACTCTTTAACGCTAGTATCAATTAGACAATAAGATGCATTTTTAGCAAAAAATCTTGCTAAATAATGTATGCGTCTTACTGTCCGGAGGCAGCTTATTCTGAATGAAGAGATGCTGACACCATCCTTCCTGATCACTGAGAGACCTGTTCTCTCTGTGACTGACCCGCACTGATCTATCTGATCGGTGTGGTACAGGAGAAAAAGATATAGGGACCTGCTAGGATACTGCATGTCCTATGTAGCTGAAGGACCTTTGTCATCATATATAGTGCTTATGTGTTATCTTATCTATATCTTTTATATCTATATGTTATCTATGTCTTATCATATTTATATCTTATCTTGTCTATATCTTATCAATATCTATCTTATCTATATCTTAACTTATCTATATATTATCTGTATCTAATCTATACTTTATCTTATCTATATCTTATATATCTTATCTATATCTTATCTATATCTTATCTTATCTATATCCTATATAAACCTTATTTCATCTATATCTTATCTATATTTTATCTATATCTTAAGTTATCTATACAGTATCTATATCTTATCTATATCATATGTATATCTTATCTATGTCTTATCTTATCTATATCCTATATAAACCTTATTTCATCTATATCTTATCTATATTTTATCTATATCTTAAGTTATCTATACAGTATCTATATCTTATCTATATCTTATCTATATTTTATCTATATCTATGTTTTCTATATCTTATCCTTATCCACTCTATTCTACTCTACAGCACTAAAGTTAGTGTTGTCAAATCCTCCACAAATTTACACCTCCAGGAAATCTTAATTAGTTGCAAAAGTGTTTTTAATTTTTTACTGTTGAAACTTGTGGTGTGTTTTAAATTTAGGTGCATCTAATAGAAAAATATGAAACTTTCCATAATTAGCAAAATGTTTAAATTACACCTATCTAATAAACAGCCTCCTCCATATCCCCTCAAGCTGTCCTATCCATCACCTAGATAGGTGTGTTTTCTACCATTTAGGTAGAAGTAAACGTCAAACAATTTGCTTCTAATTTAGATAAAGTAGCTGGAAGTTATATCATGCAAATTCTACATGTCAGGTCTGCCTATTAAACAATTGCTGTAATATGTATTTACAGAACTTCCATTTTCTCTATACTTGACCTACACAACTTCATGTTTTTGGTAGGTGTTTGTACACAATGGCGTGGCCTTTCATCTATAGGCGCCATCCATTTCCTGAACTGGGCACCATCATTGGTATTTAACAGGCCCAAATTACTTAAGTGCATCTCAATATGCCTTTTAAATAGGCTGTCAGGCTTATAAAGTTTACTGGAAGAATACTAAAATTATATGCAAGACTGTGACAACTTATCAGTGATGAAGACACCACAAAAGAACCCAGCATGGTAAAACTCTTGGTTTTGACCTGTGACAACATACAAGGCAAAAATACACTGTAAACAAATGTACTCTTTAACGCTAGTATCAATTAGACAATAAGATGCATTTTTAGCAAAAAATCTTGCTAAATAATGTATGCGTCTTACTGTCCGGAGGCAGCTTATTCTGAATGAAGAGATGCTGACACCATCCTTCCTGATCACTGAGAGACCTGTTCTCTTTGTGACTGACCCGCACTGATCTATCTGATCGGTGTGGTACAGGAGAAAAAGATATAGGGACCTGCTAGGATACTGCATGTCCTATGTAGCTGAAGGACCTTTGTCATCATGTATATAGTGCTTATGTTTTATCTTATCTATATCTCTTATATCTATATGTTTTCTATGTCTTATCGTATTTATATATTATCTTGTCTATATCTTATCAATATCTATAGCTTATCTATATCTTAACTTATCAATAGCTTATCTATACCTTATCTTATCAATATCTTGCCTATATCTTATCTGTATCTAATCTATACTTTATCTTATCTATACTTATATATCTTATCTATATCTTATCGATATCTTAGCTTATCCATATCATACCTATATCTTTTCTTATCTATATATTATCTATATCTATACCTTATCTATATATTAGCTATATCTATATCTTATTTTATCTATATATTATCATATCTATATCTTATCTTATCTATATCTTATCAATATCTATATCTTATCTCTCTTATCTAGATATATAACTTATCTATACCTTATTTAATCAATATCTTATCTTATCTATATATTATCTATATAATATCTATATCTTATCTTTATTTTATCTTTATATATGTAATTGATAATTTATCTTATCTATATCTTATCTTATATTTCTTATCTATATCTTATCTATATCTTAGCTTATTCATATACTTTCTTATCTATATCTTATCTTGCATATATCAAATCTTGAATACATCTTATATATGTCTATATCTTATCTATATCATATGTATATCTTATCTATATCTTATCTTATCTATATCCTATATAAACCTTATCTTATCTATATTTTATCTATATCTTAAGTTATCTATTCAGCATCTATATCTTATCTATATTTTATCTATATCTATGTTTTCTATATCTTATCCTTATCCACTCTATTCTACTCTACAGCACTAAAGTTAGTGATGTCAAATCCTCCACAAATTTACACCTCCAGGAAATCTTAATTAGATGCAAAAGTGTTTTTCCTTTTTTACTGTTGAAACTTGTGATGTGTTTTAAATTTAGGTGCATCTAATAGTTAGAAAAATATGAAACTTTCCATAAATTATTAGCAAAATGTTTAAATTACACCTATCTAAAAAACAGCCTCCTCCATATCCCCTCAAGCTGTCCTATCCATCACCTAGATAGGTGTGTTTTCTACCATTTAGGTAGAAGTAAACGTCAAACAATTTGCTTCTAATTTAGATAAAGTAGCTGGAAGTTATATCATGCAAACTCTACATGTCAGGTCTGCCTATTAAACAATTGCTGTAATATGTATTTACAGAACTTCCATTTTCTCTATACTTGACCTACACAACTTCATGTTTTTGGTAGGTGTTTGTACACAATGGCGTGGCCTTTCATCTATAGGCGCCATCCATTTCCTGAACTGGGCACCATTATTGGTATTTAACAGGCCCAAATTACTTAAGTGCATCTCAATATGCCTTTTAAATAGGCTGTCAGGCTTATAAAGTTTACTGGAAGAATACTAAAATTATATGCAAGACGGTGACAACTTATCAGTGCTGAAGACACCACAAAAGAACCCAGCATGGTAAAACTCTTGGTTTTGACCTGTGACAACATACAAGGCAAAAATACACTGTAAACAAATGTACTCTTTAACGCTAGTATCAATTAGACAATAAGATGCATTTTTAGCAAAAAATCTTGCTAAATAATGTATGCGTCTTACTGTCCGGAGGCAGCTTATTCTGAATGAAGAGATGCTGACACCATCCTTCCTGATCACTGAGAGACCTGTTCTCTCTGTGACTAACCCGCACTGATGTATCTGATCGGTGTGGTACAGGAGAAAAAGATATAGGGACCTGCTAGGATACTGCATGTCCTATGTAGCTGAAGGACCTTTGTCATCATGTATATAGTGCTTATGTGTTATCTTATCTATATCTTTTATATCTATATGTTATCTATGTCTTATCATATTTATATCTTATCTTGTCTATATCTTATCAATATCTATCTTATCTATATCTTAACTTATCTATATATTATCTGTATCTAATCTA
Source organism: Dendrobates tinctorius (assembly GCF_039654945.1). Lineage (NCBI taxonomy): Eukaryota > Metazoa > Chordata > Amphibia > Anura > Dendrobatidae > Dendrobates > Dendrobates tinctorius. The sequence goes on from NW_027362098.1 coordinate 83,038, forward strand.
TACTTTATCTTATCTATATCTTATATATCTTATCTATATCTTATCTATATCTTATCTTATCTATATCCTATATAAACCTTATTTCATCTATATCTTATCTATATTTTATCTATATCTTAAGTTATCTATACAGTATCTATATATTATCTATATCATATGTATATCTTATCTATGTCTTATCTTATCTATATCCTATATAAACCTTATTTCATCTATATCTTATCTATATTTTATCTATATCTTAAGTTATCTATACAGTATCTATATCTTATCTATATCTTATCTATATTTTATCTATATCTATGTTTTCTATATCTTATCCTTATCCACTCTATTCTACTCTACAGCACTAAAGTTAGTGTTGTCAAATCCTCCACAAATTTACACCTCCAGGAAATCTTAATTAGTTGCAAAAGTGTTTTTAATTTTTTACTGTTGAAACTTGTGGTGTGTTTTAAATTTAGGTGCATCTAATAGTTAGAAAAATATGAAACTTTCCATAATTAGCAAAATGTTTAAATTACACCTATCTAATAAACAGCCTCCTCCATATCCCCTCAAGCTGTCCTATCCATCACCTAGATAGGTGTGTTTTCTACCATTTAGGTAGAAGTAAACGTCAAACAATTTGCTTCTAATTTAGATAAAGTAGCTGGAAGTTATATCATGCAAATTCTACATGTCAGGTCTGCCTATTAAACAATTGCTGTAATATGTATTTACAGAACTTCCATTTTCTCTATACTTGACCTACACAACTTCATGTTTTTGGTAGGTGTTTGTACACAATGGCGTGGCCTTTCATCTATAGGCGCCATCCATTTCCTGAACTGGGCACCATCATTGGTATTTAACAGGCCCAAATTACTTAAGTGCATCTCAATATGCCTTTTAAATAGGCTGTCAGGCTTATAAAGTTTACTGGAAGAATACTAAAATTATATGCAAGACTGTGACAACTTATCAGTGATGAAGACACCACAAAAGAACCCAGCATGGTAAAACTCTTGGTTTTGACCTGTGACAACATACAAGGCAAAAATACACTGTAAACAAATGTACTCTTTAACGCTAGTATCAATTAGACAATAAGATGCATTTTTAGCAAAAAATCTTGCTAAATAATGTATGCGTCTTACTGTCCGGAGGCAGCTTATTCTGAATGAAGAGATGCTGACACCATCCTTCCTGATCACTGAGAGACCTGTTCTCTCTGTGACTGACCCGCACTAATCTATCTGATCGGTGTGGTACAGGAGAAAAAGATATAGGGACCTGCTAGGATACTGCATGTCCTATGTAGCTGAAGGACCTTTGTGATGTATATAGTGCTTATGTGTTATCTTATGTATATCTTTTATATCTATGTTATCTATGTCTTATCGTATTTATATCTTATCTTGTCTATATCTTATCTATATCTATCTTATCTATATCTTAACTTATCTATATCTTATCTGTATCTAATCTATACTTTATCTTATCTATATCTTATCGATATCTTAGCTTATCCATATCATACCTATATCTTTTCTTATCTATATCTTATCTTATTTATATCTTATCAATATCTATATCTTATCTCTCTTATCTAGATATATAACTTATATATACCTTATCTTATCAATATCTTATCTTATCGATATCTTATCTATATAATATCTATATCTCATCTATATTTTATCTTTATCTGTAATTGATAATTTATCTTATCTATATCTTATCTTATATTTCTTATCTATATCTTATCTATATCTTAGCTTATCCATATCCTTTCTTATCTATATCTTATCTTGTATATATCAAATCTTGTATAGATCTTATATATATTTATATCTTATCTATATCATATGTATATCTTATCTCATCTATGTCCTATATAAACCTTATTTCATCTATATCTTATCTATATTTTATCTATATCTTAAGTTATCTATACAGTATCTATCTTATCTATATTTTATCTATATTTTATCTATATGTTTTCTATATCTTATCCTTATCCACTCTATTCTACTCTACAGCACTAAAGTTAGTGTTGTCAAATCCTCCACAAATTTACACCTCCAGGAAATCTTAAATAGTTGCAAAAGTGTTTTTCCTTTTTTACTGTTGAAACTTGTGGTGTGTTTTAAATTTAGGTGCATCTAATAGTTAGAAAAATATGAAACTTTCCATAAATTACTAGCAAAATGTTTAAATTACACCTATCTAAAAAAACAGCCTCCTCCATATCCCCTCAAGCTGTCCTATCCATCACCTAGATAGGTGTGTTTTCTACCATTTAGGTAGAAGTAAACGTCAAACAATTTGCTTCTAATTTAGATAAAGTAGCTGGAAGTTATATCATGCAAACTCTACATGTAAGGTCTGCCTTTTATACAATTGCTGTAATATGTATTTACAGAACTTCCAGTTTCTCTATACTTGACCTACACAACTTCATGTTTTTGGTTGGTGTTTGTACACAATGGCGTGGCCTTTCATCTATAGGCGCCATCCATTTCCTGAACTGGGCACCATCATTGGTATTTAACAGGCCCAAATTACTTAAGTGCATCTCAATATGCCTTTTAAATAGGCTGTCAGGCTTATAAAGTTTACTGGAAGAATACTAAAATTATAGGCAAGACTGTGACAACTTATCAGTGCTGAAGACACCACAAAAGAACCCAGCATGGTAAAACTCTTGGTTTTGACCCGTGACAACATACAAGGCAAAAATACACTGTAAACAAATGTACTCTTTAACACTAGTATCAATTAGACAATAAGATGCATTTTTAGCAAAAAATCTTGCTAAAAAATGTATGCATCTTACTTTCCGGAGGCAGCTAATTCTGAATGAAGAGATGCTGACACCATCCTTACTGATTAATGAGAGATCTGTTCTCTCTGTGACTGACCCACACTGATATATCTGATCGGTGTGGTACAGGAGAAAAAGATATAGGGACCTGCTAGGATACTGCATGTCCTATGTAGCTGAAGGACCTTTGTCATCATGTATATAGTGCTTATGTTTTATCTTATCTATATCTTTTATATCTATATGTTTTCTATGTCTTATCGTATTTATATATTATCTTGTCTATATCTTATCAATATCTATAGCTTATCTATATCTTAACTTATCAATAGCTTATCTATACCTTATCTTATCAATATCTTGCCTATATCTTATCTGTATCTAATCTATACTTTATCTTATCTATATCTTATATATCTTATCTATATCTTATCGATATCTTAGCTTATCCATATCATACCTATATCTTTTCTTATCTATATATTATCTATATCTATACCTTATCTATATATTAGCTATATCTATATCTTATTTTATCTATATATTATCATATCTATATCTTATCTTATCTATATCTTATCAATATCTATATCTTATCTCTCTTATCTAGATATATAACTTATCTATACCTTATTTTATCAATATCTTATCTTATCTATATAATATCTATATAATATCTATATCTTATCTTTATTTTATCTTTATATATGTAATTGATAATTTATCTTATCTATATCTTATCTTATATTTCTTATCTATATCTTATCTATATCTTAGCTTATTCATATACTTTCTTATCTATATCTTATCTTGCATATATCAAATCTTGAATACATCTTATATATGTCTATATCTTATCTATATCATATGTATATCTTATCTATATCTTATCTTATCTATATCCTATATAAACCTTATCTTATCTATATTTTATCTGTATCTTAAGTTATCTATTCAGCATCTATATCTTATCTATATTTTATCTATATCTATGTTTTCTATATCTTATCCTTATCCACTCTATTCTACTCTACAGCACTAAAGTTAGTGATGTCAAATCCTCCACAAATTTACACCTCCAGGAAATCTTAATTAGATGCAAAAGTGTTTTTCCTTTTTTACTGTTGAAAATTGTGGTGTGTTTTAAATTTAGGTGCATCTAATAGTTAGAAAAATATGAAACTTTCCATAAATTATTAGCAAAATGTTTAAATTACACCTATCTAAAAAACAGCCTCCTCCATATCCCCTCAAGCTGTCCTATCCATCACCTAGATAGGTGTGTTTTCTACCATTTAGGTAGAAGTAAACGTCAAACAATTTGCTTCTAATTTAGATAAAGTAGCTGGAAGTTATATCATGCAAACTCTACATGTCAGGTCTGCCTATTAAACAATTGCTGTAATATGTATTTACAGAACTTCCATTTTCTCTATACTTGACCTACACAACTTCATGTTTTTGGTAGGTGTTTGTACACAATGGCGTGGCCTTTCATCTATAGGCACCATCCATTTCCTGAACTGGGCACCATTATTGGTATTTAACAGGCCCAAATTACTTAAGTGCATCTCAATATGCCTTTTAAATAGGCTGTCAGGCTTATAAAGTTTACTGAAAGAATACTAAAATTATATGCAAGACGGTGACAACTTATCAGTGCTGAAGACACCACAAAAGAACCCAGCATGGTAAAACTCTTGGTTTTGACCTGTGACAACATACAAGGCAAAAATACACTGTAAACAAATGTACTCTTTAACGCTAGTATCAATTAGACAATAAGATGCATTTTTAGCAAAAAATCTTGCTAAATAATGTATGCGTCTTACTGTCCGGAGGCAGCTTATTCTGAATGAAGAGATGCTGACACCATCCTTCCTGATCACTGAGAGACCTGTTCTCTCTGTGACTAACCCGCACTGATGTATCTGATCGGTGTGGTACAGGAGAAAAAGATATAGGGACCTGCTAGGATACTGCATGTCCTATGTAGCTGAAGGACCTTTGTCATCATGTATATAGTGCTTATGTGTTATCTTATCTATATCTTTTATATCTATATGTTATCTATGTCTTATCATATTTATATCTTATCTTGTCTATATCTTATCAATATCTATCTTATCTATATCTTAACTTATCTATATATTATCTGTATCTAATCTATACTTTATCTTATCTATATCTTATATATCTTATCTATATCTTATCTATATCTTATCTTATCTATATCCTATATAAACCTTATTTCATCTATATCTTATCTATATTTTATCTATATCTTAAGTTATCTATACAGTATCTATATCTTATCTATATCATATGTATATCTTATCTATGTCTTATCTTATCTATATCCTATATAAACCTTATTTCATCTATATCTTATCTATATTTTATCTATATCTTAAGTTATCTATACAGTATCTATATCTTATCTATATCTTATCTATATTTTATCTATATCTATGTTTTCTATATCTTATCCTTATCCACTCTATTCTACTCTACAGCACTAAAGTTAGTGTTGTCAAATCCTCCACAAATTTACACCTCCAGGAAATCTTAATTAGTTGCAAAAGTGTTTTTAATTTTTTACTGTTGAAACTTGTGGTGTGTTTTAAATTTAGGTGCATCTAATAGTTAGAAAAATATGAAACTTTCCATAATTAGCAAAATGTTTAAATTACACCTATCTAATAAACAGCCTCCTCCATATCCCCTCAAGCTGTCCTATCCATCACCTAGATAGGTGTGTTTTCTACCATTTAGGTAGAAGTAAACGTCAAACAATTTGCTTCTAATTTAGATAAAGTAGCTGGAAGTTATATCATGCAAATTCTACATGTCAGGTCTGCCTATTAAACAATTGCTGTAATATGTATTTACAGAACTTCCATTTTCTCTATACTTGACCTACACAACTTCATGTTTTTGGTAGGTGTTTGTACACAATGGCGTGGCCTTTCATCTATAGGCGCCATCCATTTCCTGAACTGGGCACCATCATTGGTATTTAACAGGCCCAAATTACTTAAGTGCATCTCAATATGCCTTTTAAATAGGCTGTCAGGCTTATAAAGTTTACTGGAAGAATACTAAAATTATATGCAAGACTGTGACAACTTATCAGTGATGAAGACACCACAAAAGAACCCAGCATGGTAAAACTCTTGGTTTTGACCTGTGACAACATACAAGGCAAAAATACACTGTAAACAAATGTACTCTTTAACGCTAGTATCAATTAGACAATAAGATGCATTTTTAGCAAAAAATCTTGCTAAATAATGTATGCGTCTTACTGTCCGGAGGCAGCTTATTCTGAATGAAGAGATGCTGACACCATCCTTCCTGATCACTGAGAGACCTGTTCTCTCTGTGACTGACCCGCACTGATCTATCTGATCGGTGTGGTACAGGAGAAAAAGATATAGGGACCTGCTAGGATACTGCATGTCCTATGTAGCTGAAGGACCTTTGTGATGTATATAGTGCTTATGTGTTATCTTATGTATATCTTTTATATCTATGTTATCTATGTCTTATCGTATTTATATCTTATCTTGTCTATATCTTATAAATATCTATCTTATCTATATCTTAACTTATCTATATCTTATCTGTATCTAATCTATACTTTATCTTATCTATATCTTATCTATATCTTATCGATATCTTAGCTTATCCATATCATACCTATATCTTTTCTTATCTATATCTTATCTATATCTTATCTTATTTATATCTTATCAATATCTATATCTTATCTCTCTTATCTAGATATATAACTTATATATACCTTATCTTATCAATATCTTATCTTATCGATATCTTATCTATATAATATCTATATCTCATCTATATTTTATCTTTATCTATATGTAATTGATAATTTATCTTATCTATATCTTATCTTATATTTCTTATCTATATCTTATCTATATCTTAGCTTATCCATATCCTTTCTTATCTATATCTTATCTTGTATATATCAAATCTTGTATAGATCTTATATATATTTATATCTTATCTATATCATATGTATATCTTATCTCATCTATATCCTATATAAAACTTATTTCATCTACATCTTATCTATATTTTATCTATATCTTAAGTTATCTATACAGTATCTATCTTATCTATATTTTATCTATATTTTATCTATATGTTTTCTATATCTTATCCTTATCCACTCTATTCTACTCTACAGCACTAAAGTTAGTGTTGTCAAATCCTCCACAAATTTACACCTCCAGGAAATCTTAAATAGTTGCAAAAGTGTTTTTCCTTTTTTACTGTTGAAACTTGTGGTGTGTTTTAAATTTAGGTGCATCTAATAGTTAGAAAAATATGAAACTTTCCATAAATTACTAGCAAAATGTTTAAATTACACCTATCTAAAAAAAAACAGCCTCCTCCATATCCCCTCAAGCTGTCCTATCCATCACCTAGATAGGTGTGTTTTCTACCATTTAGGTAGAAGTAAACGTCAAACAATTTGCTTCTAATTTAGATAAAGTAGCTGGAAGTTATATCATGCAAACTCTACATGTAAGGTCTGCCTTTTATACAATTGCTGTAATATGTATTTACAGAACTTCCAGTTTCTCTATACTTGACCTACACAACTTCATGTTTTTGGTTGGTGTTTGTACACAATGGCGTGGCCTTTCATCTATAGGCGCCATCCATTTCCTGAACTGGGCACCATCATTGGTATTTAACAGGCCCAAATTACTTAAGTGCATCTCAATATGCCTTTTAAATAGGCTGTCAGGCTTATAAAGTTTACTGGAAGAATACTAAAATTATAGGCAAGACTGTGACAACTTATCAGTGCTGAAGACACCACAAAAGAACCCAGCATGGTAAAACTCTTGGTTTTGACCCGTGACAACATACAAGGCAAAAATACACTGTAAACAAATGTACTCTTTAACACTAGTATCAATTAGACAATAAGATGCATTTTTAGCAAAAAATCTTGCTAAAAAATGTATGCATCTTACTTTCCGGAGGCAGCTAATTCTGAATGAAGAGATGCTGACACCATCCTTACTGATTACTGAGAGATCTGTTCTCTCTGTGACTGACCCACACTGATATATCTGATCGGTGTGGTACAGGAGAAAAAGATATAGGGACCTGCTAGGATACTGCATGTCCTATGTAGCTGAAGGACCTTTGTCATCATGTATATAGTGCTTATGTTTTATCTTATCTATATCTTTTATATCTATATGTTATCTATGTCTTATCGTATTTATATCTTATCTTGTCTATATCTTATTAATATCTATAGCTTATCTATATCTTAACTTATCAATAGCTTATCTATACCTTATCTTATCAATATCTTATCTATATCTTATCTGTATCTAATCTATACTTTATCTTATCTATATCTTATATATCTTATATATCTTAACTATATCTTATCGATATCTTAGCTTATCCATATCATACCTATATCTTTTCTTATCTATATCTTATCTATACCTTTTCTATATATTAGCTATTTCTATATCTTATTTTATCTATATATACCATATCTATATCTTATCTTATTTATATCTTATCAATATCTATATCTTATCTATCTTATCTAGATATATAACTTATCTATACCTTATTTTTATTAATATCTTATCTATATATTATCTATATAATATCTATATCTTATCTATATTTTATCTTTATCTGTATGTAATTGATAATTTATCTTATCTATATCTTATCTTATATTTATTATCTATATCTTAGCTTATCCATATCCTTTCTTATCTATATCTTATCTTGTATATATCAAATCTTGTATATATCTTATATATGTCTATATCTTATCTATATGATATGTATATCTTATCTATATCTTATCTTATCTATATCCTATATAAACCTTATTTCAGCTATATCTTATCTATATTTTATCTATAGCTTAAGTTATCTAAACAGTATCTATACCTTATCTATATCATATGTATATCTTATCTATATCTTATCTTATCTATACCCTATATAAACCTTATTTCATCTATATCTTATCTATATTTTATCTATATCTTAAGTTATCTATACAGTATCTATATCTTATCTATATTTTATCTATATCTATGTTTTCTATATCTTATCCTTATCCACTCTATTCTACTCTACAGCACTAAAGTTAGTGTTGTCAAATCCTCCACAAATTTACACCTCCAGGAAATCTTAATTAGTTGCAAAAGTGTTTTTAATTTTTTACTGTTGAAACTTGTGTGTTTTAAATTTAGGTGCATCTAATAGTTAGAAAAATATGAAACTTTCCATAATTTATTAGCAAAATGTTTAAATTACACCTATCTAAAAACAGCCTCCTCCATATCCCCTCAAGCTGTCCTATCCATCACCTAGATAGGTGTGTTTTCTACCATTTAGGTAGAAGTAAACGTCAAACAATTTGCTTCTAATTTAGATAAAGTAGCTGGAAATTATATCATGCAAACTCTACATGTCAGGTCTTCCTATTAAACAATTGCTGTAATATGTATTTACAGAACTTCCATTTTCTCTATACTTGACCTACACAACTTCATGTTTTTGGTAGGTGTTCGTACACAATGGCGTGTCCTTTCTTCTATAGGTGCCATCCATTTCCTGAACTGGGCACCATCATTGGTATTTAACAGGCCCAAATTACTTAAGTGCATCTCAATATGCCTTTTAAATAGGCTGTCAGGATTATAAAGTTTACTGGAAGAATACGAAAATTATATGCAAGACTGTGACAACTTATCAGTGCTGAAGACACCACAAAAGAACCCAGCATGGCAAAACTCTTGGTTTTGACCTGTGACAACATACAAGGCAAAAATACACTGTAAACAAATGTACTCTTTAACGCTAGTATCAATTAGACAATAAGATGCATTTTTAGCAAAAAATCTTGCTAAATAATGTATGCGTCTTACTGTCCGGAGGCAGCTTATTCTGAATGAAGAGATGCTGACACCATCCTTCCTGATCACTGAGAGACCTGTTCTCTCTGTGACTGACCCGCACTGATCTATCTGATCGGTGTGGTACAGGAGAAAAAGATATAGGGACCTGCTAGGATACTGCATGTCCTATGTAGCTGAAGGACCTTTGTCATCATGTATATAGTGCTTATGTTTTATCTTATCTATATCTTTTATATCTATATGTTATCTATGTCTTATCGTATTTATATCTTATCTTGTCTATATCTTATCAATATCTATAGCTTATCTATATCTTAACTTATCAAAAGCTTATCTATACCTTATCTTATCAATATCTTATCTGTATCTAATCTATACTTTATCTTATCTATATCTTATATATATCTTATCTATATCTTATCGATATCTTAGCTTATCCATATCATACCTATATCTTTTCTTATCTATATATTATCTATATCCATACCTTATCTATATATTAGCTATATCTATATCTTATTTTATCTATATATTATCATATCTATATCTTATCTTATTTATATCTTATCAATATCTATATCTTATCTCTCTTATCTAGATATATAACTTATCTATACCTTATTTTATCAATATCTTATCTTATCTATATATTATCTATATAATATCTATATCTTATCTATATTTTATCTTTATATATGTAATTGATAATTTATCTTATCTATATCTTATCTTATATTTCTTATCTATATCTTATCTATATCTTAGCTTATCCATATCCTTTCTTATCTATATCTTATCTTGTATATATCAAATCGTGTATATATCTTATATATGTTTATATCTTATCTATATCATATGTATATCTTATCTCATCTATATCCTATATAAACCTTATTTCATCTATATTTTATCTATATCTTAAGTTATCTATACAGTATCTATCTTATCTATATTTTATCTATATTTTATCTATATGTTTTCTATATCTTATCCTTATCCACTCTATTCTACTCTACAGCACTAAAGTTAGTGTTGTCAAATCCTCCACAAATTTACACCTCCAGGAAATCTTAAATAGTTGCAAAAGTGTTTTTCCTTTTTTACTGTTGAAACTTGTGGTGTGTTTTAAATTTAGGTGCATCTAATAGTTAGAAAAATATGAAACTTTCCATAAATTACTAGCAAAATGTTTAAATTACACCTATCTAAAAAAACAGCCTCCTCCATATCCCCTCAAGCTGTCCTATCCATCACCTAGATAGGTGTGTTTTCTACCATTTAGGTAGAAGTAAACGTCAAACAATTTGCTTCTAATTTAGATAAAGTAGCTGGAAGTTATATCATGCAAACTCTACATGTAAGGTCTGCCTTTTATACAATTGCTGTAATATGTATTTACAGAACTTCCAGTTTCTCTATACTTGACCTACACAACTTCATGTTTTTGGTTGGTGTTTGTACACAATGGCATGGCCTTTCATCTATAGGCGCCATCCATTTCCTGAACTGGGCACCATCATTGGTATTTAACAGGCCCAAATTACTTAAGTGCATCTCAATATGCCTTTTAAATAGGCTGTCAGGCTTATAAAGTTTACTGGAAGAATACTAAAATTATAGGCAAGACTGTGACAACTTATCAGTGCTGAAGACACCACAAAAGAACCCAGCATGGTAAAACTCTTGGTTTTGACCCGTGACAACATACAAGGCAAAAATACACTGTAAACAAATGTACTCTTTAACACTAGTATCAATTAGACAATAAGATGCATTTTTAGCAAAAAATCTTGCTAAAAAATGTATGCATCTTACTTTCCGGAGGCAGCTAATTCTGAATGAAGAGATGCTGACACCATCCTTACTGATTACTGAGAGATCTGTTCTCTCTGTGACTGACCCACACTGATATATCTGATCGGTGTGGTACAGGAGAAAAAGATATAGGGACCTGCTAGGATACTGCATGTCCTATGTAGCTGAAGGACCTTTGTCATCATGTATATAGTGCTTATGTTTTATCTTATCTATATCTTTTATATCTATATGTTATCTATGTCTTATCGTATTTATATCTTATCTTGTCTATATCTTATTAATATCTATAGCTTATCTATATCTTAACTTATCAATAGCTTATCTATACCTTATCTTATCAATATCTTATCTATATCTTATCTGTATCTAATCTATACTTTATCTTATCTATATCTTATATATCTTAACTATATCTTATCGATATCTTAGCTTATCCATTTCATACCTATATCTTTTCTTATCTATATCTTATCTATACCTTTTCTATATATTAGCTATTTCTATATCTTATTTTATCTATATATATATATATATATATATCATATCTATATCTATATCTTCACCACCCTGATCTCCTCACTATCCAACAACCCCAAGAAACTTTTTGACACCTTTCACTCCCTCCTCAGGCCAAAAGCACAAGCCCCTATCACAGACATTTGCGCTGATGACCTGGCCTCCCACTTTATAGAGAAAATAGACAATATCCGTCAGGAAATCCGCTCCCAATCACCAAGTTCAGTGACTCCCATCCCTCCCTGCATTTCCCCTGGCTCACTCTCCACATTTGCTCCCATCACAGAAGAAGAAGTCTCCAGGCTCCTCTCCTCTTCTCGTCCAACTACATGCACAACCGACCCCATTCACTCACATCTCCTCCAGTCTCTCTCCCCAGTCGTCACAACTCACCTAACTACAATCTTTAATCTCTCCCTCTCCTCTGGCATTTTCCCCTCCTCCTTCAAACACTCTATCATTACTCCATTACTAAAGAAACCCACCCTTGACCCATCCTGCACAAACAACTACAGACCAGTCTCCAATCTCCCCTTCATCTCTAAACTCTTGGAGCGCCTGATATACTCACGCCTTACCCGTTACCTCTCCACTCACTCCCTCCTAGACCCTTCACAGTCCGGTTTCCGCCCCCTACATTCGACAGAAACTGCACTCAAAGTGACCAATGACCTTCTGACAGCAAAACGTAATGGTGACCATTCTCTGCTCATTCTTCTCGACCTTTCTGCAGCTTTCGACACTGTTGACCATCCTCTCCTACTCTCTAGGCTCCAGTCACTAGGCATTAAGGACACTGCTCTTTCCTGGTTCTCCTCCTATCTTTCCGACCGCTCCTTCAGTGTTCTGTTTTCTGGCTCCACTTCATCTCCTCTTCCTCTCACTGTTGGGGTACCTCAGGGCTCAGTCCTTGGCCCCCTTCTCTTCTCTCTCTATACAGCCCCAATTGGACAGACCATCAGCAGATTTGGCTTTCAGTACCATCTTTATGCTGATGACACACAACTGTACACATCATCCCCTGACCTTACCTCCGCTGTACTACAGAACGCCACTGACTGTCTGTCTGCAGTCTCCAACATCATGTCTGCTCTCTATCTGAAACTCAACCTCTCCAAAACTGAACTTCTTCTGCTCCCACCATCTACTAACCTCCCTAAATCTGACATTTCCCTCTCTGTGGGTGGCACCATAATAACACCCCGACAGCAGGTGCGCTGTCTGGGTGTTATGTTCGACTCCGATCTCTCCTTCACCTCCCATATACAATCTCTTGCCCGCTCATGCCGCTTACACCTAAAGAACATCTCTAGAATCCGCCCTTTTCTCACCATGGAAACAACAAAAACTCTCACTGTCGCCCTGATCCACTCCTGCCTAGACTACTGTAATGCTCTATTAATTGGCCTCCCTCTCACTCGACTCTCCCCTCTCCAGTCTATCCTTAATGCAGCAGCCAGGGTTGTCCATCTGGCTAATCGTTTCTCAGACGCGTCCGCTCTTCGCCAGTCATTACACTGGCTGCCAATTCATTACAGGGTACAATTCAAAGTACTTGTTCTCACCCACAAAGCTCTCCACAGTGCGGCACCCCCTTACATCTCCTCCCTCATTTCTGTCTATCGGCCTAACCGACCACTGCGCTCTGCAAAAGACTTTCGACTAACCTCTGCCCTAATCCGTACCTCCCACTCCCGACTCCAAGACTTCTCCCGTGCTGCGCCAATCCTCTGGAATGCTCTACCCCAAAATATTAGGACCATCCACTATTTGCATAGTTTTAGGCGCTCGCTCAAAACACATTTGTTCAGAGCGGCCTATCACATTCAGTAATCAAAGTCATGTTTGTGTGTGTGTAGCCCATTCACTATCTCCATCTAACCCCCACCCCCTGAAGATGGCTGGACCGTCATTGTAAATACATCATTGTAAATACAAACCTGTGATTTGTATCCCCCCCACCTCATTGTAGATTGTAAGCTCCACGAGCAGGGTCGTCTTATTTCGCTTTAATTATTGTATTGTTAACGTTGTTACTTATGACTGTTGTGTTTGAAACTGTTCAACTGTAAAGCGCTGCGGAATATGTTGGCGCTATATAAATAAAGATTATTATTATTATTATTATTATTATATCTTATCTATATCTTATCTTATTTATATCTTATCAATATATATATCTTATCTATCTTATCTAGATATACACTCACTGGCCACTTTATTAGGTACACCATGCTAGTAAGGGGTTGGACCCCCTTTTGCCTTCAGAACTGCCTCAATTCTTCGTGGCAGAGATTCAACAAGGTGCTGGAAGCATTCCTCAGAGATTTTGGACCATATTGACATGATGGCATCACACAGTTGGCGCAGATTTGTCGGCTGCACATCCCTGATGCGAATCTCCCGTTCCACCACATCCCAAAGATGCTCTATTGGATTGAGATCTGGTGACTGAGGAGGCCATTTGAGTACAGTGAACTCATTGTCATGTTCAAGAAACCAATCTGAGATGATTCGAGCTTTATGACATGGCGCATTATCCTGCTGAAAGTAGCCATCAGATGTTGGGTACATTGTGGTCATAAAGGGATGGACATGGTCAGCAACAATACTCAGGTAGGCTGTGGCGTTGCAACGATGCTCAATTGGTACCAAGGGGCCCAAAGAGTGCCAAGAAAAAATTCCCCACACCATGACACCACCACCACCAGCCTGAACCGTTGATACAAGGCAGGATGGATCCATGCTTTCATGTTGTTTACGCCAAATTCTGACCCTACCATCCGAATGTCGCAGCAGAAATCGAGACTCATCAGACCAGGCAACGTTTTTCCAATCTTCTACTGTCCAATTTCGATGAGCTTGTGCAAATTTTAGCCTCAGTTTCCTGTTCTTAGCTGAGAGGAGTGGTACCCAGTGTGGTCTTCTGCTGCTGTAGCCCATCTGCCTCAAAGTTCGACGCACTGTGCGTTCAGAGATGCTCTTCTGCCTACCTTGGTTGTAACGGGTGGCAATTTGAGTCACTGTTGCCTTTCTATCAGCTCGAACCAGTATGCCCATTCTCCTCTGACCTCTGGCATCAACAAGGCATTTCCGGCCACAGAACTGCCGCTCACTGGTTTTTTTTTCTTTTTCGGACCATTCTCTGTAAACCCTAGAGATGGTTGTGCGTGAAAATCCCAGTAGATCAGCAGTTTCTGAAATACTCAGACCAGCCCTTCTGGCACCAACAATCATGCCACGTTCAAAGGCACTCAAATCACCTTTCTTCCCCATACTGATGCTCGGTTTGAACTGCAGGAGATTGTCTTGACCATGTCTACATGCCTAAATGCACTGAGTTGCCGCCATGTGATTGGCTGATTAGAAATTAAGTCTTAACACACAGTTGGACAGGTGTACCTAATAAAGTGGCCAGTGAGTGTATAACTTATCTATACCTTATTTTATCAATATCTTATCTATATATTATCTATATAATATCTATATCTTATCTATATTTTATCTTTATCTATATTTAATTGATAATTTATCTTATCTATATCTTATCTTATATTTATTATCTATATCTTAGCTTATCCATATCCTTTCTTATCTATATCTTATCTTGTATATATCAAATCTTGTATATATCTTATATATGTCTATATCTTATCTATATGATATGTATATCTTATCTATATCTTATCTTATCTATACCCTATATAAACCTTATTTCATCTATATCTTATCTATATTTTATCTATATCTTAAGTTATCTATACAGTATCTATATCTTATCTATATTTTATCTATATCTATGTTTTCTATATCTTATCCTTATCCACTCTATTCTACTCTACAGCACTAAAGTTAGTGTTGTCAAATCCTCCACAAATTTACACCTCCAGGAAATCTTAATTAGTTGCAAAAGTGTTTTTAATTTTTTACTGTTGAAACTTGTGGTGTGTTTTAAATTTAGGTGCATCTAATAGTTAGAAAAATATGAAACTTTCCATAATTAGCAAAATGTTTAAATTACACCTATCTAATAAACAGCCTCCTCCATATCCCCTCAAGCTGTCCTATCCATCACCTAGATAGGTGTGTTTTCTACCATTTAGGTAGAAGTAAACGTCAAACAATTTGCTTCTAATTTAGATAAAGTAGCTGGAAGTTATATCATGCAAATTCTACATGTCAGGTCTGCCTATTAAACAATTGCTGTAATATGTATTTACAGAACTTCCATTTTCTCTATACTTGACCTACACAACTTCATGTTTTTGGTAGGTGTTTGTACACAATGGCGTGGCCTTTCATCTATAGGCGCCATCCATTTCCTGAACTGGGCACCATCATTGGTATTTAACAGGCCCAAATTACTTAAGTGCATCTCAATATGCCTTTTAAATAGGCTGTCAGGCTTATAAAGTTTACTGGAAGAATACGAAAATTATATGCAAGACTGTGACAACTTATCAGTGATGAAGACACCACAAAAGAACCCAGCATGGTAAAACTCTTGGTTTTGACCTGTGACAACATACAAGGCAAAAATACACTGTAAACAAATGTACTCTTTAACGCTAGTATCAATTAGACAATAAGATGCATTTTTAGCAAAAAATCTTGCTAAATAATGTATGCGTCTTACTGTCCGGAGGCAGCTTATTCTGAATGAAGAGATGCTGACACCATCCTTCCTTTTCACTGAGAGACCTGTTCTCTCTGTGACTGACCCGCACTGATGTATCTGATCGGTGTGGTACAGGAGAAAAAGATATAGGGACCTGCTAGGATACTGCATGTCCTATGTAGCTGAAGGACCTTTGTCATCATGTATATAGTGCTTATGTGTTATCTTATCTATATCTTTTATATCTATATGTTATCTATGTCTTATCATATTTATATCTTATCTTGTCTATATCTTATCAATATCTATCTTATCTATATCTTAACTTATCTATATATTATCTGTATCTAATCTATACTTTATCTTATCTATATCTTATATATCTTATCTATATCTTATCTTATCTATATCCTATATAAACCTTATTTCATCTATATCTTATCTATATTTTATCTATATCTTAAGTTATCTATACAGTATCTATATCTTATCTATATCATATGTATATCTTATCTATGTCTTATCTTATCTATATCCTATATAAACCTTATTTCATCTATATCTTATCTATATTTTATCTATATCTTAAGTTATCTATACAGTATCTATATCTTATCTATATCTTATCTATATTTTATCTATATCTATGTTTTCTATATCTTATCCTTATCCACTCTATTCTACTCTACAGCACTAAAGTTAGTGTTGTCAAATCCTCCACAAATTTACACCTCCAGGAAATCTTAATTAGTTGCAAAAGTGTTTTTAATTTTTTACTGTTGAAACTTGTGGTGTGTTTTAAATTTAGGTGCATCTAATAGTTAGAAAAATATGAAACTTTCCATAATTAGCAAAATGTTTAAATTACACCTATCTAATAAACAGCCTCCTCCATATCCCCTCAAGCTGTCCTATCCATCACCTAGATAGGTGTGTTTTCTACCATTTAGGTAGAAGTAAACGTCAAACAATTTGCTTCTAATTTAGATAAAGTAGCTGGAAGTTATATCATGCAAATTCTACATGTCAGGTCTGCCTATTAAACAATTGCTGTAATATGTATTTACAGAACTTCCATTTTCTCTATACTTGACCTACACAACTTCATGTTTTTGGTAGGTGTTTGTACACAATGGCGTGGCCTTTCATCTATAGGCGCCATCCATTTCCTGAACTGGGCACCATCATTGGTATTTAACAGGCCCAAATTACTTAAGTGCATCTCAATATGCCTTTTAAATAGGCTGTCAGGCTTATAAAGTTTACTGGAAGAATACTAAAATTATATGCAATACTGTGACAACTTGTCAGTGATGAAGACACCACAAAAGAACCCAGCATGGTAAAACTCTTGGTTTTGACCTGTGACAACATACAAGGCAAAAATACACTGTAAACAAATGTACTCTTTAACGCTAGTATCAATTAGACAATAAGATGCATTTTTAGCAAAAAATCTTGCTAAATAATGTATGCGTCTTACTGTCCGGAGGCAGCTTATTCTGAATGAAGAGATGCTGACACCATCCTTCCTGATCACTGAGAGACCTGTTCTCTCTGTGACTGACCCGCACTGATCTATCTGATCGGTGTGGTACAGGAGAAAAAGATATAGGGACCTGCTAGGATACTGCATGTCCTATGTAGCTGAAGGACCTTTGTGATGTATATAGTGCTTATGTGTTATCTTATGTATATCTTTTATATCTATGTTATCTATGTCTTATCGTATTTATATCTTATCTTGTCTATATCTTATAAATATCTATCTTATCTATATCTTAACTTATCTATATCTTATCTGTATCTAATCTATACTTTATCTTATCTATATCTTATCGATATCTTAGCTTATCCATATCATACCTATATCTTTTCTTATCTATATCTTATCTATATCTTATCTTATTTATATCTTATCAATATCTATATCTTATCTCTCTTATCTAGATATATAACTTATATATACCTTATCTTATCAATATCTTATCTTATCGATATCTTATCTATATAATATCTATATCTCATCTATATTTTATCTTTATCTATATGTAATTGATAATTTATCTTATCTATATCTTATCTTATATTTCTTATCTATATCTTATCTATATCTTAGCTTATCCATATCATTTCTTATCTATATCTTATCTTGTATATATCAAATCTTGTATAGATCTTATATATATTTATATCTTATCTATATCATATGTATATCTTATCTCATCTATATCCTATATAAACCTTATTTCATCTACATCTTATCTATATTTTATCTATATCTTAAGTTATCTATACAGTATCTATCTTATCTATATTTTATCTATATTTTATCTATATGTTTTCTATATCTTATCCTTATCCACTCTATTCTACTCTACAGCACTAAAGTTAGTGTTGTCAAATCCTCCACAAATTTACACCTCCAGGAAATCTTAAATAGTTGCAAAAGTGTTTTTCCTTTTTTACTGTTGAAACTTGTGGTGTGTTTTAAATTTAGGTGCATCTAATAGTTAGAAAAATATGAAACTTTCCATAAATTACTAGCAAAATGTTTAAATTACACCTATCTAAAAAAAAACAGCCTCCTCCATATCCCCTCAAGCTGTCCTATCCATCACCTAGATAGGTGTGTTTTCTACCATTTAGGTAGAAGTAAACGTCAAACAATTTGCTTCTAATTTAGATAAAGTAGCTGGAAGTTATATCATGCAAACTCTACATGTAAGGTCTGCCTTTTATACAATTGCTGTAATATGTATTTACAGAACTTCCAGTTTCTCTATACTTGACCTACACAACTTCATGTTTTTGGTTGGTGTTTGTACACAATGGCGTGGCCTTTCATCTATAGGCGCCATCCATTTCCTGAACTGGGCACCATCATTGGTATTTAACAGGCCCAAATTACTTAAGTGCATCTCAATATGCCTTTTAAATAGGCTGTCAGGCTTATAAAGTTTACTGGAAGAATACTAAAATTATAGGCAAGACTGTGACAACTTATCAGTGCTGAAGACACCACAAAAGAACCCAGCATGGTAAAACTCTTGGTTTTGACCCGTGACAACATACAAGGCAAAAATACACTGTAAACAAATGTACTCTTTAACACTAGTATCAATTAGACAATAAGATGCATTTTTAGCAAAAAATCTTGCTAAAAAATGTATGCATCTTACTTTCCGGAGGCAGCTAATTCTGAATGAAGAGATGCTGACACCATCCTTACTGATTACTGAGAGATCTGTTCTCTCTGTGACTGACCCACACTGATATATCTGATCGGTGTGGTACAGGAGAAAAAGATATAGGGACCTGCTAGGATACTGCATGTCCTATGTAGCTGAAGGACCTTTGTCATCATGTATATAGTGCTTATGTTTTATCTTATCTATATCTTTTATATCTATATGTTATCTATGTCTTATCGTATTTATATCTTATCTTGTCTATATCTTATTAATATCTATAGCTTATCTATATCTTAACTTATCAATAGCTTATCTATACCTTATCTTATCAATATCTTATCTATATCTTATCTGTATCTAATCTATACTTTATCTTATCTATATCTTATATATCTTATATATCTTAACTATATCTTATCGATATCTTAGCTTATCCATATCATACCTATATCTTTTCTTATCTATATCTTATCTATACCTTTTCTATATATTAGCTATTTCTATATCTTATTTTATCTATATATATATATCATATCTATATCTTATCTATATCTTATCTTATTTATATCTTATCAATATCTATATCTTATCTATCTTATCTAGATATATAACTTATCTATACCTTATTTTATCAATATCTTATCTATATATTATCTATATAATATCTATATCTTATCTATATTTTATCTTTATCTATATGTAATTGATAATTTATATTATCTATATCTTATCTTATATTTATTATCTATATCTTAGCTTATCCATATCCTTTCTTATCTATATCTTATCTTGTATATATCAAATCTTGTATATATCTTATATATGTCTATATCTTATCTATATGATATGTATATCTTATCTATATCTTATCTTATCTATATCCTATATAAACCTTATTTCAGCTATATCTTATCTATATTTTATCTATAGCTTAAGTTATCTATACAGTATCTATATCTTATCTATATCATATGTATATCTTATCTATATCTTATCTTATCTATACCCTATATAAACCTTATTTCATCTATATCTTATCTATATTTTATCTATATCTTAAGTTATCTATACAGTATCTATATCTTATCTATATTTTATCTATATCTATGTTTTCTATATCTTATCCTTATCCACTCTATTCTACTCTACAGCACTAAAGTTAGTGTTGTCAAATCCTCCACAAATTTACACCTCCAGGAAATCTTAATTAGTTGCAAAAGTGTTTTTAATTTTTTACTGTTGAAACTTGTGTGTTTTAAATTTAGGTGCATCTAATAGTTAGAAAAATGTGAAACTTTCCATAATTTATTAGCAAAATGTTTAAATTACACCTATCTAAAAACAGCCTCCTCCATATCCCCTCAAGCTGTCCTATCCATCACCTAGATAGGTGTGTTTTCTACCATTTAGGTAGAAGTAAACGTCAAACAATTTGCTTCTAATTTAGATAAAGTAGCTGGAAGTTATATCATGCAAACTCTACATGTCAGGTCTGCCTATTAAACAATTGCTGTAATATGTATTTACAGAACTTCCATTTTCTCTATACTTGACCTACACAACTTCATGTTTTTGGTAGGTGTTTGTACACAATGGCATGGCCTTTCATCTATAGGCGCCATCCATTTCCTGAACTGGGCACCATTATTGGTATTTAACAGGCCCAAATTACTTAAGTGCATCTCAATATGCCTTTTAAATAGGCTGTCAGGCTTATAAAGTTTACTGGAAGAATACTAAAATTATATGCAAGACGGTGACAACTTATCAGTGCTGAAGACACCACAAAAGAACCCAGCATGGTAAAACTCTTGGTTTTGACCTGTGACAACATACAAGGCAAAAATACACTGTAAACAAATGTACTCTTTAACGCTAGTATCAATTAGACAATAAGATGCATTTTTAGCAAAAAATCTTGCTAAATAATGTATGCGTCTTACTGTCCGGAGGCAGCTTATTCTGAATGAAGAGATGCTGACACCATCCTTCCTGATCACTGAGAGACCTGTTCTCTCTGTGACTGACCCGCACTGATCTATCTGATCGGTGTGGTACAGGAGAAAAAGATATAGGGACCTGCTAGGATACTGCATGTCCTATGTAGCTGAAGGACCTTTGTCATCATATATAGTGCTTATGTGTTATCTTATCTATATCTTTTATATCTATATGTTATCTATGTCTTATCATATTTATATCTTATCTTGTCTATATCTTATCAATATCTATCTTATCTATATCTTAACTTATCTATATATTATCTGTATCTAATCTATACTTTATCTTATCTATATCTTATATATCTTATCTATATCTTATCTATATCTTATCTTATCTATATCCTATATAAACCTTATTTCATCTATATCTTATCTATATTTTATCTATATCTTAAGTTATCTATACAGTATCTATATCTTATCTATATCATATGTATATCTTATCTATGTCTTATCTTATCTATATCCTATATAAACCTTATTTCATCTATATCTTATCTATATTTTATCTATATCTTAAGTTATCTATGCAGTATCTATATCTTATCTATAACTTATCTATATTTTATCTATATCTATGTTTTCTATATCTTATCCTTATCCACTCTATTCTACTCTACAGCACTAAAGTTAGTGTTGTCAAATCCTCCACAAATTTACACCTCCAGGAAATCTTAATTAGTTGCAAAAGTGTTTTTCCTTTTTTACTGTTGAAACTTGTGGTGTGTTTTAAATTTAGGTGCATCTAATAGAAAAATATGAAACTTTCCATAATTAGCAAAATGTTTAAATTAAACCTATCTAATAAACAGCCTCCTCCATATCCCCTCAAGCTGTCCTATCCATCACCTAGATAGGTGTGTTTTCTACCATTTAGGTAGAAGTAAACGTCAAACAATTTGCTTCTAATTTAGATAAAGTAGCTGGAAGTTATATCATGCAAATTCTACATGTCAGGTCTGCCTATTAAACAATT
This sequence comes from Dendrobates tinctorius, assembly GCF_039654945.1. Taxonomy (NCBI): domain Eukaryota; kingdom Metazoa; phylum Chordata; class Amphibia; order Anura; family Dendrobatidae; genus Dendrobates; species Dendrobates tinctorius. Next base: position 105,922 of record NW_027362098.1, read on the forward strand.
GCTGTAATATGTATTTACAGAACTTCCATTTTCTCTATACTTGACCTACACAACTTCATGTTTTTGGTAGGTGTTTGTACACAATGGCGTGGCCTTTCATCTATAGGCGCCATCCATTTCTTGAACTGGGCACCATCATTGGTATTTAACAGGCCCAAATTACTTAAGTGCATCTCAATATGCCTTTTAAATAGGCTGTCAGGCTTATAAAGTTTACTGGAAGAATACTAAAATTATATGCAAGACTGTGACAACTTATCAGTGATGAAGACACCACAAAAGAACCCAGCATGGTAAAACTCTTGGTTTTGACCTGTGACAACATACAAGGCAAAAATACACTGTAAACAAATGTACTCTTTAACGCTAGTATCAATTAGACAATAAGATGCATTTTTAGCAAAAAATCTTGCTAAATAATGTATGCGTCTTACTGTCTGGAGGCAGCTTATTCTGAATGAAGAGATGCTGACACCATCCTTCCTGATCACTGAGAGACCTGTTCTCTCTGTGACTGACCCGCACTGATCTATCTGATCGGTGTGGTACAGGAGAAAAAGATATAGGGACCTGCTAGGATACTGCATGTCCTATGTAGCTGAAGGACCTTTGTCATCATGTATATAGTGCTTATGTTTTATCTTATCTATATCTTTTATATCTATATGTTTTCTATGTCTTATCGTATTTATATATTATCTTGTCTATATCTTATCAATATCTATAGCTTATCTATATCTTAACTTATCAATAGCTTATCTATACCTTATCTTATCAATATCTTGCCTATATCTTATCTGTATCTAATCTATACTTTATCTTATCTATATCTTATATATCTTATCTATATCTTATCGATATCTTAGCTTATCCATATCATACCTATATCTTTTCTTATCTATATATTATCTATATCTATACCTTATCTATATATTAGCTATATCTATATCTTATTTTATCTATATATTATCATATCTATATCTTATCTTATCTATATCTTATCAATATCTATATCTTATCTCTCTTATCTAGATATATAACTTATCTATACCTTATTTTATCAATATCTTATCTTATCTATATATTATCTATATAATATCTATATCTTATCTTTATTTTATCTTTATATATGTAATTGATAATTTATCTTATCTATATCTATATCTTATCTTATATTTCTTATCTATATCTTATCTATATCTTAGCTTATTCATATACTTTCTTATCTATATCTTATCTTGCATATATCAAATCTTGAATACATCTTATATATGTCTATATCTTATCTATATCATATGTATATCTTATCTATGTCTTATCTTATCTATATCCTATATAAACCTTATTTCATCTATATCTTATCTATATCTTAAGTTATCTATACAGTATCTATATCTTATCTATATCTTATCTATATTTTATCTATATCTATGTTTTCTATATCTTATCCTTATCCACTCTATTCTACTCTACAGCACTAAAGTTAGTGTTGTCAAATCCTCCACAAATTTACACCTCCAGGAAATCTTAATTAGTTGCAAAAGTGTTTTTAATTTTTTACTGTTGAAACTTGAGGTGTGTTTTAAATTTAGGTGCATCTAATAGTTAGAAAAATATGAAACTTTCCATAATTAGCAAAATGTTTAAATTACACCTATCTAATAAACAGCCTCCTCCATATCCCCTCAAGCTGTCCTATCCATCACCTAGATAGGTGTGTTTTCTACCATTTAGGTAGAAGTAAACGTCAAACAATTTGCTTCTAATTTTGATAAAGTAGCTGGAAGTTATATCATGCAAATTCTACATGTCAGGTCTGCCTATTAAACAATTGCTGTAATATGTATTTACAGAACTTCCATTTTCTCTATACTTGACCTACACAACTTCATGTTTTTGGTAGGTGTTTGTACACAATGGCGTGGCCTTTCATCTATAGGCGCCATCCATTTCCTGAACTGGGCACCATCATTGGTATTTAACAGGCCCAAATTACTTAAGTGCATCTCAATATGCCTTTTAAATAGGCTGTCAGGCTTATAAAGTTTACTGGAAGAATACTAAAATTATATGCAACACTGTGACAACTTATCAGTGATGAAGACACCACAAAAGAACCCAGCATGGTAAAACTCTTGGTTTTGACCTGTGACAACATACAAGGCAAAAATACACTGTAAACAAATGTACTCTTTAACGCTAGTATCAATTAGACAATAAGATGCATTTTTAGCAAAAAATCTTGCCAAATAATGTATGCGTCTTACTGTCCGGAGGCAGCTTATTCTGAATGAAGAGATGCTGACACCATCCTTCCTGATCACTGAGAGACCTGTTCTCTCTGTGACTGACCCGCACTGATCTATCTGATCGGTGTGGTGCAGGAGAAAAAGATATAGGGACCTGCTAGGATACTGCATGTCCTATGTAGCTGAAGGACCTTTGTGATGTATATAGTGCTTATGTGTTATCTTATGTATATATTTTATATCTATGTTATCTATGTCTTATCGTATTTATATCTTATCTTGTCTATATCTTATCAATATCTATCTTATCTATATCTTAACTTATCTATATCTTATCTGTATCTAATCTATACTTTATCTTATCTATATCTTATCTATATCTTATCGATATCTTAGCTTATCCATATCATACCTATATCTTTTCTTATCTATATCTTATCTTATTTATATCTTATCAATATCTATATCTTATCTCTCTTATCTAGATATATAACTTATATACCTTATCTTATCAATATCTTATCTTATCGATATCTTATCTATATAATATCTATATCTCATCTATATTTTATCTTTATCTATATGTAATTGATAATTTATCTTATCTATATCTTATCTTATATTTCTTATCTATATCTTATCTATATCTTAGCTTATCCATATCCTTTCTTATCTATATCTTATCTTGTATATATATCAAATCTTGTATAGATCTTATATATATTTATATCTTATCTATATCATATGTATATCTTATCTCATCTATGTCCTATATAAACCTTATTTCATCTATATCTTATCTATATTTTATCTATATCTTAAGTTATCTATACAGTATCTATCTTATCTATATTTTATCTTATCTATATTTTATCTATATGTTTTCTATATCTTATCCTTATCCACTCTATTCTACTCTACAGCACTAAAGTTAGTGTTGTCAAATCCTCCACAAATTTACACCTCCAGGAAATCTTAAATAGTTGCAAAAGTGTTTTTCCTTTTTTACTGTTGAAACTTGTGGTGTGTTTTAAATTTAGGTGCATCTAATAGTTAGAAAAATATGAAACTTTCCATAAATTACTAGCAAAATGTTTAAATTACACCTATCTAAAAAAAAACAGCCTCCTCCATATCCCCTCAAGCTGTCCTATCCATCACCTAGATAGGTGTGTTTTCTACCATTTAGGTAGAAGTAAACGTCAAACAATTTGCTTCTAATTTAGATAAAGTAGCTGGAAGTTATATCATGCAAACTCTACATGTAAGGTCTGCCTTTTATACAATTGCTGTAATATGTATTTACAGAACTTCCAGTTTCTCTATACTTGACCTACACAACTTCATGTTTTTGGTTGGTGTTTGTACACAATGGCGTGGCCTTTCATCTATAGGCGCCATCCATTTCCTGAACTGGGCACCATCATTGGTATTTAACAGGCCCAAATTACTTAAGTGCATCTCAATATGCCTTTTAAATAGGCTGTCAGGCTTATAAAGTTTACTGGAAGAATACTAAAATTATAGGCAAGACTGTGACAACTTATCAGTGCTGAAGACACCACAAAAGAACCCAGCATGGTAAAACTCTTGGTTTTGACCCGTGACAACATACAAGGCAAAAATACACTGTAAACAAATGTACTCTTTAACACTAGTATCAATTAGACAATAAGATGCATTTTTAGCAAAAAATCTTGCTAAAAAATGTATGCATCTTACTTTCCGGAGGCAGCTAATTCTGAATGAAGAGATGCTGACACCATCCTTACTGATTACTGAGAGATCTGTTCTCTCTGTGACTGACCCACACTGATATATCTGATCGGTGTGGTACAGGAGAAAAAGATATAGGGACCTGCTAGGATACTGCATGTCCTATGTAGCTGAAGGACCTTTGTCATCATGTATATAGTGCTTATGTTTTATCTTATCTATATCTTTTATATCTATATGTTATCTATGTCTTATCGTATTTATATCTTATCTTGTCTATATCTTATTAATATCTATAGCTTATCTATATCTTAACTTATCAATAGCTTATCTATACCTTATCTTATCAATATCTTATCTATATCTTATCTGTATCTAATCTATACTTTATCTTATCTATATCTTATATATCTTATATATCTTAACTATATCTTATCGATATCTTAGCTTATCCATATCATACCTATATCTTTTCTTATCTATATCTTATCTATACCTTTTCTATATATTAGCTATTTCTATATCTTATTTTATCTATATATATATCATATCTATATCTTATCTATATTATCTTATTTATATCTTATCAATATCTATATCTTATCTATCTTATCTAGATATGTAACTTATCTATACCTTATTTTATCAATATCTTATCTATATATTATATCTATATCTTATCTATATTTTATCTTTATCTATATGTAATTGATAATTTATCTTATCTATATCTTATCTTATATTTATTATCTATATCTTAGCTTATCCATATCCTTTCTTATCTATATCTTATCTTGTATATATCAAATCTTGTATATATCTTATATATGTCTATATCTTATCTATATGATATGTATATCTTATCTATATCTTATCTTATCTATACCCTATATAAACCTTATTTCATCTATATCTTATCTATATTTTATCTATATCTTAAGTTATCTATACAGTATCTATATCTTATCTATATTTTATCTATATCTATGTTTTCTATATCTTATCCTTATCCACTCTATTCTACTCTACAGCACTAAAGTTAGTGTTATCAAATCCTCCACAAATTTACACCTCCAGGAAATCTTAATTAGTTGCAAAAGTGTTTTTAATTTTTTACTGTTGAAACTTGTGTGTTTTAAATTTAGGTGCATCTAATAGTTAGAAAAATGTGAAACTTTCCATAATTTATTAGCAAAATGTTTAAATTACACCTATCTAAAAACAGCCTCCTCCATATCCCCTCAAGCTGTCCTATCCATCACCTAGATAGGTGTGTTTTCTACCATTTAGGTAGAAGTAAACGTCAAACAATTTGCTTCTAATTTAGATAAAGTAGCTGGAAGTTATATCATGCAAACTCTACATGTCAGGTCTGCCTATTAAACAATTGCTGTAATATGTATTTACAGAACTTCCATTTTCTCTATACTTGACCTACACAACTTCATGTTTTTGGTAGGTGTTTGTACACAATGGCGTGGCCTTTCATCTATAGGCGCCATCCATTTCCTGAACTGGGCACCATTATTGGTATTTAACAGGCCCAAATTACTTAAGTGCATCTCAATATGCCTTTTAAATAGGCTGTCAGGCTTATAAAGTTTACTGGAAGAATACTAAAATTATATGCAAGACGGTGACAACTTATCAGTGCTGAAGACACCACAAAAGAACCCAGCATGGTAAAACTCTTGGTTTTGACCTGTGACAACATACAAGGCAAAAATACACTGTAAACAAATGTACTCTTTAACGCTAGTATCAATTAGACAATAAGATGCATTTTTAGCAAAAAATCTTGCTAAATAATGTATGCGTCTTACTGTCCGGAGGCAGCTTATTCTGAATGAAGAGATGCTGACACCATCCTTCCTTTTCACTGAGAGACCTGTTCTCTCTGTGACTGACCCGCACTGATGTATCTGATCGGTGTGGTACAGGAGAAAAAGATATAGGGACCTGCTAGGATACTGCATGTCCTATGTAGCTGAAGGACCTTTGTCATCATGTATATAGTGCTTATGTGTTATCTTATCTATATCTTTTATATCTATATGTTATCTATGTCTTATCATATTTATATCTTATCTTGTCTATATCTTATCAATATCTATCTTATCTATATCTTAACTTATCTATATATTATCTGTATCTAATCTATACTTTATCTTATCTATATCTTATATATCTTATCTATATCTTATCTTATCTATATCCTATATAAACCTTATTTCATCTATATCTTATCTATATTTTATCTATATCTTAAGTTATCTATACAGTATCTATATCTTATCTATATCATATGTATATCTTATCTATGTCTTATCTTATCTATATCCTATATAAACCTTATTTCATCTATATCTTATCTATATTTTATCTATATCTTAAGTTATCTATACAGTATCTATATCTTATCTATATCTTATCTATATTTTATCTATATCTATGTTTTCTATATCTTATCCTTATCCACTCTATTCTACTCTACAGCACTAAAGTTAGTGTTGTCAAATCCTCCACAAATTTACACCTCCAGGAAATCTTAATTAGTTGCAAAAGTGTTTTTAATTTTTTACTGTTGAAACTTGTGGTGTGTTTTAAATTTAGGTGCATCTAATAGTTAGAAAAATATGAAACTTTCCATAATTAGCAAAATGTTTAAATTACACCTATCTAATAAACAGCCTCCTCCATATCCCCTCAAGCTGTCCTATCCATCACCTAGATAGGTGTGTTTTCTACCATTTAGGTAGAAGTAAACGTCAAACAATTTGCTTCTAATTTAGATAAAGTAGCTGGAAGTTATATCATGCAAATTCTACATGTCAGGTCTGCCTATTAAACAATTGCTGTAATATGTATTTACAGAACTTCCATTTTCTCTATACTTGACCTACACAACTTCATGTTTTTGGTAGGTGTTTGTACACAATGGCGTGGCCTTTCATCTATAGGCGCCATCCATTTCCTGAACTGGGCACCATCATTGGTATTTAACAGGCCCAAATTACTTAAGTGCATCTCAATATGCCTTTTAAATAGGCTGTCAGGCTTATAAAGTTTACTGGAAGAATACTAAAATTATATGCAATACTGTGACAACTTGTCAGTGATGAAGACACCACAAAAGAACCCAGCATGGTAAAACTCTTGGTTTTGACCTGTGACAACATACAAGGCAAAAATACACTGTAAACAAATGTACTCTTTAACGCTAGTATCAATTAGACAATAAGATGCATTTTTAGCAAAAAATCTTGCTAAATAATGTATGCGTCTTACTGTCCGGAGGCAGCTTATTCTGAATGAAGAGATGCTGACACCATCCTTCCTGATCACTGAGAGACCTGTTCTCTCTGTGACTGACCCGCACTGATCTATCTGATCGGTGTGGTACAGGAGAAAAAGATATAGGGACCTGCTAGGATACTGCATGTCCTATGTAGCTGAAGGACCTTTGTGATGTATATAGTGCTTATGTGTTATCTTATGTATATCTTTTATATCTATGTTATCTATGTCTTATCGTATTTATATCTTATCTTGTCTATATCTTATAAATATCTATCTTATCTATATCTTAACTTATCTATATCTTATCTGTATCTAATCTATACTTTATCTTATCTATATCTTATCTATATCTTATCGATATCTTAGCTTATCCATATCATACCTATATCTTTTCTTATCTATATCTTATCTATATCTTATCTTATTTATATCTTATCAATATCTATATCTTATCTCTCTTATCTAGATATATAACTTATATATACCTTATCTTATCAATATCTTATCTTATCGATATCTTATCTATATAATATCTATATCTCATCTATATTTTATCTTTATCTATATGTAATTGATAATTTATCTTATCTATATCTTATCTTATATTTCTTATCTATATCTTATCTATATCTTAGCTTATCCATATCATTTCTTATCTATATCTTATCTTGTATATATCAAATCTTGTATAGATCTTATATATATTTATATCTTATCTATATCATATGTATATCTTATCTCATCTATATCCTATATAAACCTTATTTCATCTACATCTTATCTATATTTTATCTATATCTTAAGTTATCTATACAGTATCTATCTTATCTATATTTTATCTATATTTTATCTATATGTTTTCTATATCTTATCCTTATCCACTCTATTCTACTCTACAGCACTAAAGTTAGTGTTGTCAAATCCTCCACAAATTTACACCTCCAGGAAATCTTAAATAGTTGCAAAAGTGTTTTTCCTTTTTTACTGTTGAAACTTGTGGTGTGTTTTAAATTTAGGTGCATCTAATAGTTAGAAAAATATGAAACTTTCCATAAATTACTAGCAAAATGTTTAAATTACACCTATCTAAAAAAAAACAGCCTCCTCCATATCCCCTCAAGCTGTCCTATCCATCACCTAGATAGGTGTGTTTTCTACCATTTAGGTAGAAGTAAACGTCAAACAATTTGCTTCTAATTTAGATAAAGTAGCTGGAAGTTATATCATGCAAACTCTACATGTAAGGTCTGCCTTTTATACAATTGCTGTAATATGTATTTACAGAACTTCCAGTTTCTCTATACTTGACCTACACAACTTCATGTTTTTGGTTGGTGTTTGTACACAATGGCGTGGCCTTTCATCTATAGGCGCCATCCATTTCCTGAACTGGGCACCATCATTGGTATTTAACAGGCCCAAATTACTTAAGTGCATCTCAATATGCCTTTTAAATAGGCTGTCAGGCTTATAAAGTTTACTGGAAGAATACTAAAATTATAGGCAAGACTGTGACAACTTATCAGTGCTGAAGACACCACAAAAGAACCCAGCATGGTAAAACTCTTGGTTTTGACCCGTGACAACATACAAGGCAAAAATACACTGTAAACAAATGTACTCTTTAACACTAGTATCAATTAGACAATAAGATGCATTTTTAGCAAAAAATCTTGCTAAAAAATGTATGCATCTTACTTTCCGGAGGCAGCTAATTCTGAATGAAGAGATGCTGACACCATCCTTACTGATTACTGAGAGATCTGTTCTCTCTGTGACTGACCCACACTGATATATCTGATCGGTGTGGTACAGGAGAAAAAGATATAGGGACCTGCTAGGATACTGCATGTCCTATGTAGCTGAAGGACCTTTGTCATCATGTATATAGTGCTTATGTTTTATCTTATCTATATCTTTTATATCTATATGTTATCTATGTCTTATCGTATTTATATCTTATCTTGTCTATATCTTATTAATATCTATAGCTTATCTATATCTTAACTTATCAATAGCTTATCTATACCTTATCTTATCAATATCTTATCTATATCTTATCTGTATCTAATCTATACTTTATCTTATCTATATCTTATATATCTTATATATCTTAACTATATCTTATCGATATCTTAGCTTATCCATATCATACCTATATCTTTTCTTATCTATATCTTATCTATACCTTTTCTATATATTAGCTATTTCTATATCTTATTTTATCTATATATATATATCATATCTATATCTTATCTATATCTTATCTTATTTATATCTTATCAATATCTATATCTTATCTATCTTATCTAGATATATAACTTATCTATACCTTATTTTATCAATATCTTATCTATATATTATCTATATAATATCTATATCTTATCTATATTTTATCTTTATCTATATGTAATTGATAATTTATATTATCTATATCTTATCTTATATTTATTATCTATATCTTAGCTTATCCATATCCTTTCTTATCTATATCTTATCTTGTATATATCAAATCTTGTATATATCTTATATATGTCTATATCTTATCTATATGATATGTATATCTTATCTATATCTTATCTTATCTATATCCTATATAAACCTTATTTCAGCTATATCTTATCTATATTTTATCTATAGCTTAAGTTATCTATACAGTATCTATATCTTATCTATATCATATGTATATCTTATCTATATCTTATCTTATCTATACCCTATATAAACCTTATTTCATCTATATCTTATCTATATTTTATCTATATCTTAAGTTATCTATACAGTATCTATATCTTATCTATATTTTATCTATATCTATGTTTTCTATATCTTATCCTTATCCACTCTATTCTACTCTACAGCACTAAAGTTAGTGTTGTCAAATCCTCCACAAATTTACACCTCCAGGAAATCTTAATTAGTTGCAAAAGTGTTTTTAATTTTTTACTGTTGAAACTTGTGTGTTTTAAATTTAGGTGCATCTAATAGTTAGAAAAATGTGAAACTTTCCATAATTTATTAGCAAAATGTTTAAATTACACCTATCTAAAAACAGCCTCCTCCATATCCCCTCAAGCTGTCCTATCCATCACCTAGATAGGTGTGTTTTCTACCATTTAGGTAGAAGTAAACGTCAAACAATTTGCTTCTAATTTAGATAAAGTAGCTGGAAGTTATATCATGCAAACTCTACATGTCAGGTCTGCCTATTAAACAATTGCTGTAATATGTATTTACAGAACTTCCATTTTCTCTATACTTGACCTACACAACTTCATGTTTTTGGTAGGTGTTTGTACACAATGGCATGGCCTTTCATCTATAGGCGCCATCCATTTCCTGAACTGGGCACCATTATTGGTATTTAACAGGCCCAAATTACTTAAGTGCATCTCAATATGCCTTTTAAATAGGCTGTCAGGCTTATAAAGTTTACTGGAAGAATACTAAAATTATATGCAAGACGGTGACAACTTATCAGTGCTGAAGACACCACAAAAGAACCCAGCATGGTAAAACTCTTGGTTTTGACCTGTGACAACATACAAGGCAAAAATACACTGTAAACAAATGTACTCTTTAACGCTAGTATCAATTAGACAATAAGATGCATTTTTAGCAAAAAATCTTGCTAAATAATGTATGCGTCTTACTGTCCGGAGGCAGCTTATTCTGAATGAAGAGATGCTGACACCATCCTTCCTGATCACTGAGAGACCTGTTCTCTCTGTGACTGACCCGCACTGATCTATCTGATCGGTGTGGTACAGGAGAAAAAGATATAGGGACCTGCTAGGATACTGCATGTCCTATGTAGCTGAAGGACCTTTGTCATCATATATAGTGCTTATGTGTTATCTTATCTATATCTTTTATATCTATATGTTATCTATGTCTTATCATATTTATATCTTATCTTGTCTATATCTTATCAATATCTATCTTATCTATATCTTAACTTATCTATATATTATCTGTATCTAATCTATACTTTATCTTATCTATATCTTATATATCTTATCTATATCTTATCTATATCTTATCTTATCTATATCCTATATAAACCTTATTTCATCTATATCTTATCTATATTTTATCTATATCTTAAGTTATCTATACAGTATCTATATCTTATCTATATCATATGTATATCTTATCTATGTCTTATCTTATCTATATCCTATATAAACCTTATTTCATCTATATCTTATCTATATTTTATCTATATCTTAAGTTATCTATACAGTATCTATATCTTATCTATAACTTATCTATATTTTATCTATATCTATGTTTTCTATATTTTATCCTTATCCACTCTATTCTACTCTACAGCACTAAAGTTAGTGTTGTCAAATCCTCCACAAATTTACACCTCCAGGAAATCTTAATTAGTTGCAAAAGTGTTTTTCCTTTTTTACTGTTGAAACTTGTGGTGTGTTTTAAATTTAGGTGCATCTAATAGAAAAATATGAAACTTTCCATAATTAGCAAAATGTTTAAATTAAACCTATCTAATAAACAGCCTCCTCCATATCCCCTCAAGCTGTCCTATCCATCACCTAGATAGGTGTGTTTTCTACCATTTAGGTAGAAGTAAACGTCAAACAATTTGCTTCTAATTTAGATAAAGTAGCTGGAAGTTATATCATGCAAATTCTACATGTCAGGTCTGCCTATTAAACAATTGCTGTAATATGTATTTACAGAACTTCCATTTTCTCTATACTTGACCTACACAACTTCATGTTTTTGGTAGGTGTTTGTACACAATGGCGTGGCCTTTCATCTATAGGCGCCATCCATTTCTTGAACTGGGCACCATCATTGGTATTTAACAGGCCCAAATTACTTAAGTGCATCTCAATATGCCTTTTAAATAGGCTGTCAGGCTTATAAAGTTTACTGGAAGAATACTAAAATTATATGCAAGACTGTGACAACTTATCAGTGATGAAGACACCACAAAAGAACCCAGCATGGTAAAACTCTTGGTTTTGACCTGTGACAACATACAAGGCAAAAATACACTGTAAACAAATGTACTCTTTAACGCTAGTATCAATTAGACAATAAGATGCATTTTTAGCAAAAAATCTTGCTAAATAATGTATGCGTCTTACTGTCTGGAGGCAGCTTATTCTGAATGAAGAGATGCTGACACCATCCTTCCTGATCACTGAGAGACCTGTTCTCTCTGTGACTGACCCGCACTGATCTATCTGATCGGTGTGGTACAGGAGAAAAAGATATAGGGACCTGCTAGGATACTGCATGTCCTATGTAGCTGAAGGACCTTTGTCATCATGTATATAGTGCTTATGTTTTATCTTATCTATATCTTTTATATCTATATGTTTTCTATGTCTTATCGTATTTATATATTATCTTGTCTATATCTTATCAATATCTATAGCTTATCTATATCTTAACTTATCAATAGCTTATCTATACCTTATCTTATCAATATCTTGCCTATATCTTATCTGTATCTAATCTATACTTTATCTTATCTATATCTTATATATCTTATCTATATCTTATCGATATCTTAGCTTATCCATATCATACCTATATCTTTTCTTATCTATATATTATCTATATCTATACCTTATCTATATATTAGCTATATCTATATCTTATTTTATCTATATATTATCATATCTATATCTTATCTTATCTATATCTTATCAATATCTATATCTTATCTCTCTTATCTAGATATATAACTTATCTATACCTTATTTTATCAATATCTTATCTTATCTATATATTATCTATATAATATCTATATCTTATCTTTATTTTATCTTTATATATGTAATTGATAATTTATCTTATCTATATCTATATCTTATCTTATATTTCTTATCTATATCTTATCTATATCTTAGCTTATTCATATACTTTCTTATCTATATCTTATCTTGCATATATCAAATCTTGAATACATCTTATATATGTCTATATCTTATCTATATCATATGTATATCTTATCTATGTCTTATCTTATCTATATCCTATATAAACCTTATTTCATCTATATCTTATCTATATTTTATCTATATCTTAAGTTATCTATACAGTATCTATATCTTATCTATATCTTATCTATATTTTATCTATATCTATGTTTTCTATATCTTATCCTTATCCACTCTATTCTACTCTACAGCACTAAAGTTAGTGTTGTCAAATCCTCCACAAATTTACACCTCCAGGAAATCTTAATTAGTTGCAAAAGTGTTTTTAATTTTTTACTGTTGAAACTTGTGGTGTGTTTTAAATTTAGGTGCATCTAATAGTTAGAAAAATATGAAACTTTCCATAATTAGCAAAATGTTTAAATTACACCTATCTAATAAACAGCCTCCTCCATATCCCCTCAAGCTGTCCTATCCATCACCTAGATAGGTGTGTTTTCTACCATTTAGGTAGAAGTAAACGTCAAACAATTTGCTTCTAATTTAGATAAAGTAGCTGGAAGTTATATCATGCAAATTCTACATGTCAGGTCTGCCTATTAAACAATTGCTGTAATATGTATTTACAGAACTTCCATTTTCTCTATACTTGACCTACACAACTTCATGTTTTTGGTAGGTGTTTGTACACAATGGCGTGGCCTTTCATCTATAGGCGCCATCCATTTCCTGAACTGGGCACCATCATTGGTATTTAACAGGCCCAAATTACTTAAGTGCATCTCAATATGCCTTTTAAATAGGCTGTCAGGCTTATAAAGTTTACTGGAAGAATACTAAAATTATATGCAAGACTGTGACAACTTATCAGTGATGAAGACACCACAAAAGAACCCAGCATGGTAAAACTCTTGGTTTTGACCTGTGACAACATACAAGGCAAAAATACACTGTAAACAAATGTACTCTTTAACGCTAGTATCAATTAGACAATAAGATGCATTTTTAGCAAAAAATCTTGCTAAATAATGTATGCGTCTTACTGTCCGGAGGCAGCTTATTCTGAATGAAGAGATGCTGACACCATCCTTCCTGATCACTGAGAGACCTGTTCTCTCTGTGACTGACCCGCACTGATCTATCTGATCGGTGTGGTACAGGAGAAAAAGATATAGGGACCTGCTAGGATACTGCATGTCCTATGTAGCTGAAGGACCTTTGTGATGTATATAGTGCTTATGTGTTATCTTATGTATATCTTTTATATCTATGTTATCTATGTCTTATCGTATTTATATCTTATCTTGTCTATATCTTATCAATATCTATCTTATCTATATCTTAACTTATCTATAGCTTATCTATATCTTATCTGTATCTAATCTATACTATATCTTATCTATATCTTAGCTTATCCATATCATACCTATATCTTTTCTTATCTATATCTTATCTATATATTAGCTATATCTTATCTTATTTATATCTTATCAATATCTATATCTTATCTCTCTTATCTAGATATATAACTTATATATACCTTATCTTATCAATATCTTATCTTATCTATATAATATCTATATCTCATCTATATTTTATCTTTATCTATATGTAATTGATAATTTATCTTATCTATATCTTATCTTATATTTCTTATCTATATCTTAGCTTATCCATATCCTTTCTTATCTATATCTTATCTTGTATATATCAAATCTTGTATATATCTTATATATATTTATATCTTATCTATATCATATGTATATCTTATCTCATCTATATCCTATATAAACCTTATTTCATCTATATCTTATCTATATTTTATCTATATCTTAAGTTATCTATACAGTATCTATCTTATCTATATTTTATCTATATTTTATCTATATGTTTTCTATATCTTATCCTTATCCACTCTATTCTACTCTACAGCACTAAAGTTAGTGTTGTCAAATCCTCCACAAATTTACACCTCCAGGAAATCTTAAATAGTTGCAAAAGTGTTTTTCCTTTTTTACTGTTGAAACTTGTGGTGTGTTTTAAATTTAGGTGCATCTAATAGTTAGAAAAATATGAAACTTTCCATAAATTACTAGCAAAATGTTTAAATTACACCTATCTAAAAAAACAGCCTCCTCCATATCCCCTCAAGCTGTCCTATCCATCACCTAGATAGGTGTGTTTTCTACCATTTAGGTAGAAGTAAACGTCAAACAATTTGCTTCTAATTTAGATAAAGTAGCTGGAAGTTATATCATGCAAACTCTACATGTAAGGTCTGCCTTTTATACAATTGCTGTAATATGTATTTACAGAACTTCCAGTTTCTCTATACTTGACCTACACAACTTCATGTTTTTGGTTGGTGTTTGTACACAATGGCGTGGCCTTTCATCTATAGGCGCCATCCATTTCCTGAACTGGGCACCATCATTGGTATTTAACAGGCCCAAATTACTTAAGTGCATCTCAATATGCCTTTTAAATAGGCTGTCAGGCTTATAAAGTTTACTGGAAGAATACTAAAATTATAGGCAAGACTGTGACAACTTATCAGTGCTGAAGACACCACAAAAGAACCCAGCATGGTAAAACTCTTGGTTTTGACCCGTGACAACATACAAGGCAAAAATACACTGTAAACAAATGTACTCTTTAACACTAGTATCAATTAGACAATAAGATGCATTTTTAGCAAAAAATCTTGCTAAAAAATGTATGCATCTTACTTTCCGGAGGCAGCTAATTCTGAATGAAGAGATGCTGACACCATCCTTACTGATTACTGAGAGATCTGTTCTCTCTGTGACTGACCCACACTGATATATCTGATCGGTGTGGTACAGGAGAAAAAGATATAGGGACCTGCTAGGATACTGCATGTCCTATGTAGCTGAAGGACCTTTGTCATCATGTATATAGTGCTTATGTTTTATCTTATCTATATCTTTTATATCTATATGTTATCTATGTCTTATCGTATTTATATCTTATCTTGTCTATATCTTATTAATATCTATAGCTTATCTATATCTTAACTTATCAATAGCTTATCTATACCTTATCTTATCAATATCTTATCTATATCTTATCTGTATCTAATCTATACTTTATCTTATCTATATCTTATATATCTTATATATCTTAACTATATCTTATCGATATCTTAGCTTATCCATATCATACCTATATCTTTTCTTATCTATATCTTATCTATACCTTTTCTATATATTAGCTATTTCTATATCTTATTTTATCTATATATATATCATATCTATATCTTATCTATATTATCTTATTTATATCTTATCAATATCTATATCTTATCTATCTTATCTAGATATGTAACTTATCTATACCTTATTTTATCAATATCTTATCTATATATTATATCTATATCTTATCTATATTTTATCTTTATCTATATGTAATTGATAATTTATCTTATCTATATCTTATCTTATATTTATTATCTATATCTTAGCTTATCCATATCCTTTCTTATCTATATCTTATCTTGTATATATCAAATCTTGTATATATCTTATATATGTCTATATCTTATCTATATGATATGTATATCTTATCTATATCTTATCTTATCTATACCCTATATAAACCTTATTTCATCTATATCTTATCTATATTTTATCTATATCTTAAGTTATCTATACAGTATCTATATCTTATCTATATTTTATCTATATCTATGTTTTCTATATCTTATCCTTATCCACTCTATTCTACTCTACAGCACTAAAGTTAGTGTTATCAAATCCTCCACAAATTTACACCTCCAGGAAATCTTAATTAGTTGCAAAAGTGTTTTTAATTTTTTACTGTTGAAACTTGTGTGTTTTAAATTTAGGTGCATCTAATAGTTAGAAAAATGTGAAACTTTCCATAATTTATTAGCAAAATGTTTAAATTACACCTATCTAAAAACAGCCTCCTCCATATCCCCTCAAGCTGTCCTATCCATCACCTAGATAGGTGTGTTTTCTACCATTTAGGTAGAAGTAAACGTCAAACAATTTGCTTCTAATTTAGATAAAGTAGCTGGAAGTTATATCATGCAAACTCTACATGTCAGGTCTGCCTATTAAACAATTGCTGTAATATGTATTTACAGAACTTCCATTTTCTCTATACTTGACCTACACAACTTCATGTTTTTGGTAGGTGTTTGTACACAATGGCGTGGCCTTTCATCTATAGGCGCCATCCATTTCCTGAACTGGGCACCATTATTGGTATTTAACAGGCCCAAATTACTTAAGTGCATCTCAATATGCCTTTTAAATAGGCTGTCAGGCTTATAAAGTTTACTGGAAGAATACTAAAATTATATGCAAGACGGTGACAACTTATCAGTGCTGAAGACACCACAAAAGAACCCAGCATGGTAAAACTCTTGGTTTTGACCTGTGACAACATACAAGGCAAAAATACACTGTAAACAAATGTACTCTTTAACGCTAGTATCAATTAGACAATAAGATGCATTTTTAGCAAAAAATCTTGCTAAATAATGTATGCGTCTTACTGTCCGGAGGCAGCTTATTCTGAATGAAGAGATGCTGACACCATCCTTCCTTTTCACTGAGAGACCTGTTCTCTCTGTGACTAACCCGCACTGATGTATCTGATCGGTGTGGTACAGGAGAAAAAGATATAGGGACCTGCTAGGATACTGCATGTCCTATGTAGCTGAAGGACCTTTGTCATCATGTATATAGTGCTTATGTGTTATCTTATCTATATCTTTTATATCTATATGTTATCTATGTCTTATCATATTTATATCTTATCTTGTCTATATCTTATCAATATCTATCTTATCTATATCTTAACTTATCTATATATTATCTGTATCTAATCTATACTTTATCTTATCTATATCTTATATATCTTATCTATATCTTATCTTATCTATATCCTATATAAACCTTATTTCATCTATATCTTATCTATATTTTATCTATATCTTAAGTTATCTATACAGTATCTATATCTTATCTATATCATATGTATATCTTATCTATGTCTTATCTTATCTATATCCTATATAAACCTTATTTCATCTATATCTTATCTATACTCCTCCATATCCCCTCAAGCTGTCCTATCCATCACCTAGATAGGTGTGTTTTCTACCATTTAGGTAGAAGTAAACGTCAAACAATTTGCTTCTAATTTAGATAAAGTAGCTGGAAGTTATATCATGCAAATTCTACATGTCAGGTCTGCCTATTAAACAATTGCTGTAATATGTATTTACAGAACTTCCATTTTCTCTATACTTGACCTACACAACTTCATGTTTTTGGTAGGTGTTTGTACACAATGGCGTGGCCTTTCATCTATAGGCGCCATCCATTTCCTGAACTGGGCACCATCATTGGTATTTAACAGGCCCAAATTACTTAAGTGCATCTCAATATGCCTTTTAAATAGGCTGTCAGGCTTATAAAGTTTACTGGAAGAATACTAAAATTATATGCAACACTGTGACAACTTATCAGTGATGAAGACACCACAAAAGAACCCAGCATGGTAAAACTCTTGGTTTTGACCTGTGACAACATACAAGGCAAAAATACACTGTAAACAAATGTACTCTTTAACGCTAGTATCAATTAGACAATAAGATGCATTTTTAGCAAAAAATCTTGCTAAATAATGTATGCGTCTTACTGTCCGGAGGCAGCTTATTCTGAATGAAGAGATGCTGACACCATCCTTCCTGATCACTGAGAGACCTGTTCTCTCTGTGACTGACCCGCACTGATCTATCTGATCGGTGTGGTACAGGAGAAAAAGATATAGGGACCTGCTAGGATACTGCATGTCCTATGTAGCTGAAGGACCTTTGTGATGTATATAGTGCTTATGTGTTATCTTATGTATATCTTTTATATCTATGTTATCTATGTCTTATCGTATTTATATCTTATCTTGTCTATATCTTATAAATATCTATCTTATCTATATCTTAACTTATCTATATCTTATCTGTATCTAATCTATACTTTATCTTATCTATATCTTATCTATATCTTATCGATATCTTAGCTTATCCATATCATACCTATATCTTTTCTTATCTATATCTTATCTATATCTTATCTTATTTATATCTTATCAATATCTATATCTTATCTCTCTTATCTAGATATATAACTTATATATACCTTATCTTATCAATATCTTATCTTATCGATATCTTATCTATATAATATCTATATCTCATCTATATTTTATCTTTATCTATATGTAATTGATAATTTATCTTATCTATATATTATCTTATATTTCTTATCTATATCTTATCTATATCTTAGCTTATCCATATCCTTTCTTATCTATATCTTATCTTGTATATATCAAATCTTGTATAGATCTTATATATATTTATATCTTATCTATATCATATGTATATCTTATCTCATCTATATCCTATATAAACCTTATTTCATCTACATCTTATCTATATTTTATCTATATCTTAAGTTATCTATACAGTATCTATCTTATCTATATTTTATCTATATTTTATCTATATGTTTTCTATATCTTATCCTTATCCACTCTATTCTACTCTACAGCACTAAAGTTAGTGTTGTCAAATCCTCCACAAATTTACACCTCCAGGAAATCTTAAATAGTTGCAAAAGTGTTTTTCCTTTTTTACTGTTGAAACTTGTGGTGTGTTTTAAATTTAGGTGCATCTAATAGTTAGAAAAATATGAAACTTTCCATAAATTACTAGCAAAATGTTTAAATTACACCTATCTAAAAAAAAACAGCCTCCTCCATATCCCCTCAAGCTGTCCTATCCATCACCTAGATAGGTGTGTTTTCTACCATTTAGGTAGAAGTAAACGTCAAACAATTTGCTTCTAATTTAGATAAAGTAGCTGGAAGTTATATCATGCAAACTCTACATGTAAGGTCTGCCTTTTATACAATTGCTGTAATATGTATTTACAGAACTTCCAGTTTCTCTATACTTGACCTACACAACTTCATGTTTTTGGTTGGTGTTTGTACACAATGGCGTGGCCTTTCATCTATAGGCGCCATCCATTTCCTGAACTGGGCACCATCATTGGTATTTAACAGGCCCAAATTACTTAAGTGCATCTCAATATGCCTTTTAAATAGGCTGTCAGGCTTATAAAGTTTACTGGAAGAATACTAAAATTATAGGCAAGACTGTGACAACTTATCAGTGCTGAAGACACCACAAAAGAACCCAGCATGGTAAAACTCTTGGTTTTGACCCGTGACAACATACAAGGCAAAAATACACTGTAAACAAATGTACTCTTTAACACTAGTATCAATTAGACAATAAGATGCATTTTTAGCAAAAAATCTTGCTAAAAAATGTATGCATCTTACTTTCCGGAGGCAGCTAATTCTGAATGAAGAGATGCTGACACCATCCTTACTGATTACTGAGAGATCTGTTCTCTCTGTGACTGACCCACACTGATATATCTGATCGGTGTGGTACAGGAGAAAAAGATATAGGGACCTGCTAGGATACTGCATGTCCTATGTAGCTGAAGGACCTTTGTCATCATGTATATAGTGCTTATGTTTTATCTTATCTATATCTTTTATATCTATATGTTATCTATGTCTTATCGTATTTATATCTTATCTTGTCTATATCTTATTAGTATCTATAGCTTATCTATATCTTAACTTATCAATAGCTTATCTATACATTATCTTATCAATATCTTATCTATATCTTATCTGTATCTAATCTATACTTTATCTTATCTATATCTTATATATCTTATATATCTTAACTATATCTTATCGATATCTTAGCTTATCCATATCATACCTATATCTTTTCTTATCTATATCTTATCTATACCTTTTCTATATATTAGCTATTTCTATATCTTATTTTATCTATATATATATATATCATATCTATATCTTATCTATATCTTATCTTATTTATATCTTATCAATATCTATATCTTATCTATCTTATCTAGATATATAACTTATCTATACCTTATTTTATCAATATCTTATCTATATATTATCTATATAATATCTATATCTTATCTATATTTTATCTTTATCTATATGTAATTGATAATTTATATTATCTATATCTTATCTTATATTTATTATCTATATCTTAGCTTATCCATATCCTTTCTTATCTATATCTTATCTTGTATATATCAAATCTTGTATATATCTTATATATGTCTATATCTTATCTATATGATATGTATATCTTATCTATATCTTATCTTATCTATATCCTATATAAACCTTATTTCAGCTATATCTTATCTATATTTTATCTATAGCTTAAGTTATCTATACAGTATCTATATCTTATCTATATCATATGTATATCTTATCTATATCTTATCTTATCTATACCCTATATAAACCTTATTTCATCTATATCTTATCTATATTTTATCTATATCTTAAGTTATCTATACAGTATCTATATCTTATCTATATTTTATCTATATCTATGTTTTCTATATCTTATCCTTATCCACTCTATTCTACTCTACAGCACTAAAGTTAGTGTTGTCAAATCCTCCACAAATTTACACCTCCAGGAAATCTTAATTAGTTGCAAAAGTGTTTTTAATTTTTTACTGTTGAAACTTGTGTGTTTTAAATTTAGGTGCATCTAATAGTTAGAAAAATGTGAAACTTTCCATAATTTATTAGCAAAATGTTTAAATTACACCTATCTAAAAACAGCCTCCTCCATATCCCCTCAAGCTGTCCTATCCATCACCTAGATAGGTGTGTTTTCTACCATTTAGGTAGAAGTAAACGTCAAACAATTTGCTTCTAATTTAGATAAAGTAGCTGGAAGTTATATCATGCAAACTCTACATGTCAGGTCTGCCTATTAAACAATTGCTGTAATATGTATTTACAGAACTTCCATTTTCTCTATACTTGACCTACACAACTTCATGTTTTTGGTAGGTGTTTGTACACAATGGCATGGCCTTTCATCTATAGGCGCCATCCATTTCCTGAACTGGGCACCATTATTGGTATTTAACAGGCCCAAATTACTTAAGTGCATCTCAATATGCCTTTTAAATAGGCTGTCAGGCTTATAAAGTTTACTGGAAGAATACTAAAATTATATGCAAGACGGTGACAACTTATCAGTGCTGAAGACACCACAAAAGAACCCAGCATGGTAAAACTCTTGGTTTTGACCTGTGACAACATACAAGGCAAAAATACACTGTAAACAAATGTACTCTTTAACGCTAGTATCAATTAGACAATAAGATGCATTTTTAGCAAAAAATCTTGCTAAATAATGTATGCGTCTTAATGTCCGGAGGCAGCTTATTCTGAATGAAGAGATGCTGACACCATCCTTCCTGATCACTGAGAGACCTGTTCTCTCTGTGACTGACCCGCACTGATCTATCTGATCGGTGTGGTACAGGAGAAAAAGATATAGGGACCTGCTAGGATACTGCATGTCCTATGTAGCTGAAGGACCTTTGTCATCATATATAGTGCTTATGTGTTATCTTATCTATATCTTTTATATCTATATGTTATCTATGTCTTATCATATTTATATCTTATCTTGTCTATATCTTATCAATATCTATCTTATCTATATCTTAACTTATCTATATATTATCTGTATCTAATCTATACTTTATCTTATCTATATCTTATATATCTTATCTATATCTTATCTATATCTTATCTTATCTATATCCTATATAAACCTTATTTCATCTATATCTTATCTATATTTTATCTATATCTTAAGTTATCTATACAGTATCTATATCTTATCTATATCATATGTATATCTTATCTATGTCTTATCTTATCTATATCCTATATAAACCTTATTTCATCTATATCTTATCTATATTTTATCTATATCTTAAGTTATCTATACAGTATCTATATCTTATCTATATCTTATCTATATTTTATCTATATCTATGTTTTCTATATCTTATCCTTATCCACTCTATTCTACTCTACAGCACTAAAGTTAGTGTTGTCAAATCCTCCACAAATTTACACCTCCAGGAAATCTTAATTAGTTGCAAAAGTGTTTTTAATTTTTTACTGTTGAAACTTGTGGTGTGTTTTAAATTTAGGTGCATCTAATAGAAAAATATGAAACTTTCCATAATTAGCAAAATGTTTAAATTACACCTATCTAATAAACAGCCTCCTCCATATCCCCTCAAGCTGTCCTATCCATCACCTAGATAGGTGTGTTTTCTACCATTTAGGTAGAAGTAAACGTCAAACAATTTGCTTCTAATTTAGATAAAGTAGCTGGAAGTTATATCATGCAAATTCTACATGTCAGGTCTGCCTATTAAACAATTGCTGTAATATGTATTTACAGAACTTCCATTTTCTCTATACTTGACCTACACAACTTCATGTTTTTGGTAGGTGTTTGTACACAATGGCGTGGCCTTTCATCTATAGGCGCCATCCATTTCTTGAACTGGGCACCATCATTGGTATTTAACAGGCCCAAATTACTTAAGTGCATCTCAATATGCCTTTTAAATAGGCTGTCAGGCTTATAAAGTTTACTGGAAGAATACTAAAATTATATGCAAGACTGTGACAACTTATCAGTGATGAAGACACCACAAAAGAACCCAGCATGGTAAAACTCTTGGTTTTGACCTGTGACAACATACAAGGCAAAAATACACTGTAAACAAATGTACTCTTTAACGCTAGTATCAATTAGACAATAAGATGCATTTTTAGCAAAAAATCTTGCTAAATAATGTATGCGTCTTACTGTCCGGAGGCAGCTTATTCTGAATGAAGAGATGCTGACACCATCCTTCCTGATCACTGAGAGACCTGTTCTCTCTGTGACTGACCCGCACTGATCTATCTGATCGGTGTGGTACAGGAGAAAAAGATATAGGGACCTGCTAGGATACTGCATGTCCTATGTAGCTGAAGGACCTTTGTCATCATGTATATAGTGCTTATGTTTTATCTTATCTATATCTTTTATATCTATATGTTTTCTATGTCTTATCGTATTTATATATTATCTTGTCTATATCTTATCAATATCTATAGCTTATCTATATCTTAACTTATCAATAGCTTATCTATACCTTATCTTATCAATATCTTGCCTATATCTTATCTGTATCTAATCTATACTTTATCTTATCTATATCTTATATATCTTATCTATATCTTATCGATATCTTAGCTTATCCATATCATACCTATATCTTTTCTTATCTATATATTATCTATATCTATACCTTATCTATATATTAGCTATATCTATATCTTATTTTATCTATATATTATCATATCTATATCTTATCTTATCTATATCTTATCAATATCTATATCTTATCTCTCTTATCTAGATATATAACATATCTATACCTTATTTTATCAATATCTTATCTTATCTATATATTATCTATATAATATCTATATCTTATCTTTATTTTATCTTTATATATGTAATTGATAATTTATCTTATCTATATCTTATCTTATATTTCTTATCTATATCTTATCTATATCTTAGCTTATTCATATACTTTCTTATCTATATCTTATCTTGCATATATCAAATCTTGAATACATCTTATATATGTCTATATCTTATCTATATCATATGTATATCTTATCTATATCTTATCTTATCTATATCCTATATAAACCTTATCTTATCTATATTTTATCTATATCTTAAGTTATCTATTCAGCATCTATATCTTATCTATATTTTATCTATATCTATGTTTTCTATATCTTATCCTTATCCACTCTATTCTACTCTACAGCACTAAAGTTAGTGATGTCAAATCCTCCACAAATTCACACCTCCAGGAAATCTTAATTAGATGCAAAAGTGTTTTTCCTTTTTTACTGTTGAAACTTGTGGTGTGTTTTAAATTTAGGTGCATCTAATAGTTAGAAAAATATGAAACTTTCCATAAATTATTAGCAAAATGTTTAAATTACACCTATCTAAAAAACAGCCTCCTCCATATCCCCTCAAGCTGTCCTATCCATCACCTAGATAGGTGTGTTTTCTACCATTTAGGTAGAAGTAAACGTCAAACAATTTGCTTCTAATTTAGATAAAGTAGCTGGAAGTTATATCATGCAAACTCTACATGTCAGGTCTGCCTATTAAACAATTGCTGTAATATGTATTTACAGAACTTCCATTTTCTCTATACTTGACCTACACAACTTCATGTTTTTGGTAGGTGTTTGTACACAATGGCGTGGCCTTTCATCTATAGGCGCCATCCATTTCCTGAACTGGGCACCATTATTGGTATTTAACAGGCCCAAATTACTTAAGTGCATCTCAATATGCCTTTTAAATAGGCTGTCAGGCTTATAAAGTTTACTGGAAGAATACTAAAATTATAGGCAAGACTGTGACAACTTATCAGTGCTGAAGACACCACAAAAGAACCCAGCATGGTAAAACTCTTGGTTTTGACCCGTGACAACATACAAGGCAAAAATACACTGTAAACAAATGTACTCTTTAACACTAGTATCAATTAGACAATAAGATGCATTTTTAGCAAAAAATCTTGCTAAAAAATGTATGCATCTTACTTTCCGGAGGCAGCTAATTCTGAATGAAGAGATGCTGACACCATCCTTACTGATTACTGAGAGATCTGTTCTCTCTGTGACTGACCCACACTGATATATCTGATCGGTGTGGTACAGGAGAAAAAGATATAGGGACCTGCTAGGATACTGCATGTCCTATGTAGCTGAAGGACCTTTGTCATCATGTATATAGTGCTTATGTTTTATCTTATCTATATCTTTTATATCTATATGTTATCTATGTCTTATCGTATTTATATCTTATCTTGTCTATATCTTATTAATATCTATAGCTTATCTATATCTTAACTTATCAATAGCTTATCTATACCTTATCTTATCAATATCTTATCTATATCTTATCTGTATCTAATCTATACTTTATCTTATCTATATCTTATATATCTTATATATCTTAACTATATCTTATCGATATCTTAGCTTATCCATATCATACCTATATCTTTTCTTATCTATATCTTATCTATACCTTTTCTATATATTAGCTATTTCTATATCTTATTTTATCTATATATATCATATCTATATCTTATCTATATCTTATCTTATTTATATCTTATCAATATCTATATCTTATCTATCTTATCTAGATATATAACTTATCTATACCTTATTTTATCAATATCTTATCTATATATTATCTATATAATATCTATATCTTATCTATATTTTATCTTTATCTATATGTAATTGATAATTTATCTTATCTATATCTTATCTTATATTTATTATCTATATCTTAGCTTATCCATATCCTTTCTTATCTATATCTTATCTTGTATATATCAAATCTTGTATATATCTTATATATGTCTATATCTTATCTATATGATATGTATATCTTATCTATATCTTATCTTATCTATATCCTATATAAACCTTATTTCAGCTATATCTTATCTATATTTTATCTATAGCTTAAGTTATCTATACAGTATCTATATCTTATCTATATCATATGTATATCTTATCTATATCTTATCTTATCTATACCCTATATAAACCTTATTTCATCTATATCTTATCTATATTTTATCTATATCTTAAGTTATCTATACAGTATCTATATCTTATCTATATTTTATCTATATCTATGTTTTCTATATCTTATCCTTATCCACTCTATTCTACTCTACAGCACTAAAGTTAGTGTTGTCAAATCCTCCACAAATTTACACCTCCAGGAAATCTTAATTAGTTGCAAAAGTGTTTTTAATTTTTTACTGTTGAAACTTGTGTGTTTTAAATTTAGGTGCATCTAATAGTTAGAAAAATGTGAAACTTTCCATAATTTATTAGCAAAATGTTTAAATTACACCTATCTAAAAACAGCCTCCTCCATATCCCCTCAAGCTGTCCTATCCATCACCTAGATAGGTGTGTTTTCTACCATTTAGGTAGAAGTAAACGTCAAACAATTTGCTTCTAATTTAGATAAAGTAGCTGGAAGTTATATCATGCAAACTCTACATGTCAGGTCTGCCTATTAAACAATTGCTGTAATATGTATTTACAGAACTTCCATTTTCTCTATACTTGACCTACACAACTTCATGTTTTTGGTAGGTGTTTGTACACAATGGCATGGCCTTTCATCTATAGGCGCCATCCATTTCCTGAACTGGGCACCATTATTGGTATTTAACAGGCCCAAATTACTTAAGTGCATCTCAATATGCCTTTTAAATAGGCTGTCAGGCTTATAAAGTTTACTGGAAGAATACTAAAATTATATGCAAGACGGTGACAACTTATCAGTGCTGAAGACACCACAAAAGAACCCAGCATGGTAAAACTCTTGGTTTTGACCTGTGACAACATACAAGGCAAAAATACACTGTAAACAAATGTACTCTTTAACGCTAGTATCAATTAGACAATAAGATGCATTTTTAGCAAAAAATCTTGCTAAATAATGTATGCGTCTTACTGTCCGGAGGCAGCTTATTCTGAATGAAGAGATGCTGACACCATCCTTCCTGATCACTGAGAGACCTGTTCTCTCTGTGACTGACCCGCACTGATCTATCTGATCGGTGTGGTACAGGAGAAAAAGATATAGGGACCTGCTAGGATACTGCATGTCCTATGTAGCTGAAGGACCTTTGTCATCATATATAGTGCTTATGTGTTATCTTATCTATATCTTTTATATCTATATGTTATCTATGTCTTATCATATTTATATCTTATCTTGTCTATATCTTATCAATATCTATCTTATCTATATCTTAACTTATCTATATATTATCTGTATCTAATCTATACTTTATCTTATCTATATCTTATATATCTTATCTATATCTTATCTATATCTTATCTATATCCTATATAAACATTATTTCATCTATATCTTATCTATATTTTATCTATATCTTAAGTTATCTATACAGTATCTATATCTTATCTATATCATATGTATATCTTATCTATGTCTTATCTTATCTATATCCTATATAAACCTTATTTCATCTATATCTTATCTATATTTTATCTATATCTTAAGTTATCTATACAGTATCTATATCTTATCTATATCTTATCTATATTTTATCTATATGTTTTCTATATCTTATCCTTATCCACTCTATTCTACTCTACAGCACTAAAGTTAGTGTTGTCAAATCCTCCACAAATTTACACCTCCAGGAAATCTTAAATAGTTGCAAAAGTGTTTTTCCTTTTTTACTGTTGAAACTTGTGGTGTGTTTTAAATTTAGGTGCATCTAATAGTTAGAAAAATATGAAACTTTCCATAAATTACTAGCAAAATGTTTAAATTACACCTATCTAAAAAAAAACAGCCTCCTCCATATCCCCTCAAGCTGTCCTATCCATCACCTAGATAGGTGTGTTTTCTACCATTTAGGTAGAAGTAAACGTCAAACAATTTGCTTCTAATTTAGATAAAGTAGCTGGAAGTTATATCATGCAAACTCTACATGTAAGGTCTGCCTTTTATACAATTGCTGTAATATGTATTTACAGAACTTCCAGTTTCTCTATACTTGACCTACACAACTTCATGTTTTTGGTTGGTGTTTGTACACAATGGCGTGGCCTTTCATCTATAGGCGCCATCCATTTCCTGAACTGGGCACCATCATTGGTATTTAACAGGCCCAAATTACTTAAGTGCATCTCAATATGCCTTTTAAATAGGCTGTCAGGCTTATAAAGTTTACTGGAAGAATACTAAAATTATAGGCAAGACTGTGACAACTTATCAGTGCTGAAGACACCACAAAAGAACCCAGCATGGTAAAACTCTTGGTTTTGACCCGTGACAACATACAAGGCAAAAATACACTGTAAACAAATGTACTCTTTAACACTAGTATCAATTAGACAATAAGATGCATTTTTAGCAAAAAATCTTGCTAAAAAATGTATGCATCTTACTTTCCGGAGGCAGCTAATTCTGAATGAAGAGATGCTGACACCATCCTTACTGATTACTGAGAGATCTGTTCTCTCTGTGACTGACCCACACTGATATATCTGATCGGTGTGGTACAGGAGAAAAAGATATAGGGACCTGCTAGGATACTGCATGTCCTATGTAGCTGAAGGACCTTTGTCATCATGTATATAGTGCTTATGTTTTATCTTATCTATATCTTTTATATCTATATGTTATCTATGTCTTATCGTATTTATATCTTATCTTGTCTATATCTTATTAATATCTATAGCTTATCTATATCTTAACTTATCAATAGCTTATCTATACCTTATCTTATCAATATCTTATCTATATCTTATCTGTATCTAATCTATACTTTATCTTATCTATATCTTATATATCTTATATATCTTAACTATATCTTATCGATATCTTAGCTTATCCATATCATACCTATATCTTTTCTTATCTATATCTTATCTATACCTTTTCTATATATTAGCTATTTCTATATCTTATTTTATCTATATATATCATATCTATATCTTATCTATATCTTATCTTATTTATATCTTATCAATATCTATATCTTATCTATCTTATCTAGATATATAACTTATCTATACCTTATTTTATCAATATCTTATCTATATATTATCTATATAATATCTATATCTTATCTATATTTTATCTTTATCTATATGTAATTGATAATTTATCTTATCTATATCTTATCTTATATTTATTATCTATATCTTAGCTTATCCATATCCTTTCTTATCTATATCTTATCTTGTATATATCAAATCTTGTATATATCTTATATATGTCTATATCTTATCTATATGATATGTATATCTTATCTATATCTTATCTTATCTATATCCTATATAAACCTTATTTCAGCTATATCTTATCTATATTTTATCTATAGCTTAAGTTATCTATACAGTATCTATATCTTATCTATATCATATGTATATCTTATCTATATCTTATCTTATCTATACCCTATATAAACCTTATTTCATCTATATCTTATCTATATTTTATCTATATCTTAAGTTATCTATACAGTATCTATATCTTATCTATATTTTATCTATATCTATGTTTTCTATATCTTATCCTTATCCACTCTATTCTACTCTACAGCACTAAAGTTAGTGTTGTCAAATCCTCCACAAATTTACACCTCCAGGAAATCTTAATTAGTTGCAAAAGTGTTTTTAATTTTTTACTGTTGAAACTTGTGTGTTTTAAATTTAGGTGCATCTAATAGTTAGAAAAATGTGAAACTTTCCATAATTTATTAGCAAAATGTTTAAATTACACCTATCTAAAAACAGCCTCCTCCATATCCCCTCAAGCTGTCCTATCCATCACCTAGATAGGTGTGTTTTCTACCATTTAGGTAGAAGTAAACGTCAAACAATTTGCTTCTAATTTAGATAAAGTAGCTGGAAGTTATATCATGCAAACTCTACATGTCAGGTCTGCCTATTAAACAATTGCTGTAATATGTATTTACAGAACTTCCATTTTCTCTATACTTGACCTACACAACTTCATGTTTTTGGTAGGTGTTTGTACACAATGGCATGGCCTTTCATCTATAGGCGCCATCCATTTCCTGAACTGGGCACCATTATTGGTATTTAACAGGCCCAAATTACTTAAGTGCATCTCAATATGCCTTTTAAATAGGCTGTCAGGCTTATAAAGTTTACTGGAAGAATACTAAAATTATATGCAAGACGGTGACAACTTATCAGTGCTGAAGACACCACAAAAGAACCCAGCATGGTAAAACTCTTGGTTTTGACCTGTGACAACATACAAGGCAAAAATACACTGTAAACAAATGTACTCTTTAACGCTAGTATCAATTAGACAATAAGATGCATTTTTAGCAAAAAATCTTGCTAAATAATGTATGCGTCTTACTGTCCGGAGGCAGCTTATTCTGAATGAAGAGATGCTGACACCATCCTTCCTGATCACTGAGAGACCTGTTCTCTCTGTGACTGACCCGCACTGATCTATCTGATCGGTGTGGTACAGGAGAAAAAGATATAGGGACCTGCTAGGATACTGCATGTCCTATGTAGCTGAAGGACCTTTGTCATCATATATAGTGCTTATGTGTTATCTTATCTATATCTTTTATATCTATATGTTATCTATGTCTTATCATATTTATATCTTATCTTGTCTATATCTTATCAATATCTATCTTATCTATATCTTAACTTATCTATATATTATCTGTATCTAATCTATACTTTATCTTATCTATATCTTATCTATATCTTATCTATATCTTATCTATATCCTATATAAACATTATTTCATCTATATCTTATCTATATTTTATCTATATCTTAAGTTATCTATACAGTATCTATATCTTATCTATATCATATGTATATCTTATCTATGTCTTATCTTATCTATATCCTATATAAACCTTATTTCATCTATATCTTATCTATATTTTATCTATATCTTAAGTTATCTATACAGTATCTATATCTTATCTATATCTTATCTATATTTTATCTATATCTATGTTTTCTATATCTTATCCTTATCCACTCTATTCTACTCTACAGCACTAAAGTTAGTGTTGTCAAATCCTCCACAAATTTACACCTCCAGGAAATCTTAATTAGTTGCAAAAGTGTTTTTAATTTTTTACTGTTGAAACTTGTGGTGTGTTTTAAATTTAGGTGCATCTAATAGAAAAATATGAAACTTTCCATAATTAGCAAAATGTTTAAATTACACCTATCTAATAAACAGCCTCCTCCATATCCCCTCAAGCTGTCCTATCCATCACCTAGATAGGTGTGTTTTCTACCATTTAGGTAGAAGTAAACGTCAAACAATTTGCTTCTAATTTAGATAAAGTAGCTGGAAGTTATATCATGCAAATTCTACATGTCAGGTCTGCCTATTAAACAATTGCTGTAATATGTATTTACAGAACTTCCATTTTCTCTATACTTGACCTACACAACTTCATGTTTTTGGTAGGTGTTTGTACACAATGGCGTGGCCTTTCATCTATAGGCGCCATCCATTTCCTGAACTGGGCACCATCATTGGTATTTAACAGGCCCAAATTACTTAAGTGCATCTCAATATGCCTTTTAAATAGGCTGTCAGGCTTATAAAGTTTACTGGAAGAATACTAAAATTATATGCAAGACTGTGACAACTTATCAGTGATGAAGACACCACAAAAGAACCCAGCATGGTAAAACTCTTGGTTTTGACCTGTGACAACATACAAGGCAAAAATACACTGTAAACAAATGTACTCTTTAACGCTAGTATCAATTAGACAATAAGATGCATTTTTAGCAAAAAATCTTGCTAAATAATGTATGCGTCTTACTGTCCGGAGGCAGCTTATTCTGAATGAAGAGATGCTGACACCATCCTTCCTGATCACTGAGAGACCTGTTCTCTCTGTGACTGACCCGCACTGATCTATCTGATCGGTGTGGTACAGGAGAAAAAGATATAGGGACCTGCTAGGATACTGCATGTCCTATGTAGCTGAAGGACCTTTGTGATGTATATAGTGCTTATGTGTTATCTTATGTATATCTTTTATATCTATGTTATCTATGTCTTATCGTATTTATATCTTATCTTGTCTATATCTTATCAATATCTATCTTATCTATATCTTAACTTATCTATAGCTTATCTATATCTTATCTGTATCTAATCTATACTATATCTTATCTATATCTTAGCTTATCCATATCATACCTATATCTTTTCTTATCTATATCTTATCTATATATTAGCTATATCTTATCTTATTTATATCTTATCAATATCTATATCTTATCTCTCTTATCTAGATATATAACTTATATATACCTTATCTTATCAATATCTTATCTTATCTATATAATATCTATATCTCATCTATATTTTATCTTTATCTATATGTAATTGATAATTTATCTTATCTATATCTTATCTTATATTTCTTATCTATATCTTATCTATATCTTAGCTTATCCATATCCTTTCTTATCTATATCTTATCTTGTATATATCAAATCTTGTATATATCTTATATATATTTATATCTTATCTATATCATATGTATATCTTATCTCATCTATATCCTATATAAACCTTATTTCATCTATATCTTATCTATATTTTATCTATATCTTAAGTTATCTATACAGTATCTATCTTATCTATATTTTATCTATATTTTATCTATATGTTTTCTATATCTTATCCTTATCCACTCTATTCTACTCTACAGCACTAAAGTTAGTGTTGTCAAATCCTCCACAAATTTACACCTCCAGGAAATCTTAAATAGTTGCAAAAGTGTTTTTCCTTTTTTACTGTTGAAACTTGTGGTGTGTTTTAAATTTAGGTGCATCTAATAGTTAGAAAAATATGAAACTTTCCATAAATTACTAGCAAAATGTTTAAATTACACCTATCTAAAAAAACAGCCTCCTCCATATCCCCTCAAGCTGTCCTATCCATCACCTAGATAGGTGTGTTTTCTACCATTTAGGTAGAAGTAAACGTCAAACAATTTGCTTCTAATTTAGATAAAGTAGCTGGAAGTTATATCATGCAAACTCTACATGTAAGGTCTGCCTTTTATACAATTGCTGTAATATGTATTTACAGAACTTCCAGTTTCTCTATACTTGACCTACACAACTTCATGTTTTTGGTTGGTGTTTGTACACAATGGCGTGGCCTTTCATCTATAGGCGCCATCCATTTCCTGAACTGGGCACCATCATTGGTATTTAACAGGCCCAAATTACTTAAGTGCATCTCAATATGCCTTTTAAATAGGCTGTCAGGCTTATAAAGTTTACTGGAAGAATACTAAAATTATAGGCAAGACTGTGACAACTTATCAGTGCTGAAGACACCACAAAAGAACCCAGCATGGTAAAACTCTTGGTTTTGACCCGTGACAACATACAAGGCAAAAATACACTGTAAACAAATGTACTCTTTAACACTAGTATCAATTAGACAATAAGATGCATTTTTAGCAAAAAATCTTGCTAAAAAATGTATGCATCTTACTTTCCGGAGGCAGCTAATTCTGAATGAAGAGATGCTGACACCATCCTTACTGATTACTGAGAGATCTGTTCTCTCTGTGACTGACCCACACTGATATATCTGATCGGTGTGGTACAGGAGAAAAAGATATAGGGACCTGCTAGGATACTGCATGTCCTATGTAGCTGAAGGACCTTTGTCATCATGTATATAGTGCTTATGTTTTATCTTATCTATATCTTTTATATCTATATGTTATCTATGTCTTATCGTATTTATATCTTATCTTGTCTATATCTTATTAATATCTATAGCTTATCTATATCTTAACTTATCAATAGCTTATCTATACCTTATCTTATCAATATCTTATCTATATCTTATCTGTATCTAATCTATACTTTATCTTATCTATATCTTATATATCTTATATATCTTAACTATATCTTATCGATATCTTAGCTTATCCATATCATACCTATATCTTTTCTTATCTATATCTTATCTATACCTTTTCTATATATTAGCTATTTCTATATCTTATTTTATCTATATATATATCATATCTATATCTTATCTATATATTATCTTATTTATATCTTATCAATATCTATATCTTATCTATCTTATCTAGATATGTAACTTATCTATACCTTATTTTATCAATATCTTATCTATATATTATATCTATATCTTATCTATATTTTATCTTTATCTATATGTAATTGATAATTTATCTTATCTATATCTTATCTTATATTTATTATCTATATCTTAGCTTATCCATATCCTTTCTTATCTATATCTTATCTTGTATATATCAAATCTTGTATATATCTTATATATGTCTATATCTTATCTATATGATATGTATATCTTATCTATATCTTATCTTATCTATACCCTATATAAACCTTATTTCATCTATATCTTATCTATATTTTATCTATATCTTAAGTTATCTATACAGTATCTATATCTTATCTATATTTTATCTATATCTATGTTTTCTATATCTTATCCTTATCCACTCTATTCTACTCTACAGCACTAAAGTTAGTGTTATCAAATCCTCCACAAATTTACACCTCCAGGAAATCTTAATTAGTTGCAAAAGTGTTTTTAATTTTTTACTGTTGAAACTTGTGTGTTTTAAATTTAGGTGCATCTAATAGTTAGAAAAATGTGAAACTTTCCATAATTTATTAGCAAAATGTTTAAATTACACCTATCTAAAAACAGCCTCCTCCATATCCCCTCAAGCTGTCCTATCCATCACCTAGATAGGTGTGTTTTCTACCATTTAGGTAGAAGTAAACGTCAAAC
The DNA here is from genome assembly GCF_039654945.1 of Dendrobates tinctorius. Lineage (NCBI taxonomy): Eukaryota > Metazoa > Chordata > Amphibia > Anura > Dendrobatidae > Dendrobates > Dendrobates tinctorius. The sequence continues at coordinate 141,597 of NW_027362098.1, forward strand.
AATTTGCTTCTAATTTAGATAAAGTAGCTGGAAGTTATATCATGCAAACTCTACATGTCAGGTCTGCCTATTAAACAATTGCTGTAATATGTATTTACAGAACTTCCATTTTCTCTATACTTGACCTACACAACTTCATGTTTTTGGTAGGTGTTTGTACACAATGGCGTGGCCTTTCATCTATAGGCGCCATCCATTTCCTGAACTGGGCACCATTATTGGTATTTAACAGGCCCAAATTACTTAAGTGCATCTCAATATGCCTTTTAAATAGGCTGTCAGGCTTATAAAGTTTACTGGAAGAATACTAAAATTATATGCAAGACGGTGACAACTTATCAGTGCTGAAGACACCACAAAAGAACCCAGCATGGTAAAACTCTTGGTTTTGACCTGTGACAACATACAAGGCAAAAATACACTGTAAACAAATGTACTCTTTAACGCTAGTATCAATTAGACAATAAGATGCATTTTTAGCAAAAAATCTTGCTAAATAATGTATGCGTCTTACTGTCCGGAGGCAGCTTATTCTGAATGAAGAGATGCTGACACCATCCTTCCTTTTCACTGAGAGACCTGTTCTCTCTGTGACTAACCCGCACTGATGTATCTGATCGGTGTGGTACAGGAGAAAAAGATATAGGGACCTGCTAGGATACTGCATGTCCTATGTAGCTGAAGGACCTTTGTCATCATGTATATAGTGCTTATGTGTTATCTTATCTATATCTTTTATATCTATATGTTATCTATGTCTTATCATATTTATATCTTATCTTGTCTATATCTTATCAATATCTATCTTATCTATATCTTAACTTATCTATATATTATCTGTATCTAATCTATACTTTATCTTATCTATATCTTATATATCTTATCTATATCTTATCTTATCTATATCCTATATAAACCTTATTTCATCTATATCTTATCTATATTTTATCTATATCTTAAGTTATCTATACAGTATCTATATCTTATCTATATCATATGTATATCTTATCTATGTCTTATCTTATCTATATCCTATATAAACCTTATTTCATCTATATCTTATCTATACTCCTCCATATCCCCTCAAGCTGTCCTATCCATCACCTAGATAGGTGTGTTTTCTACCATTTAGGTAGAAGTAAACGTCAAACAATTTGCTTCTAATTTAGATAAAGTAGCTGGAAGTTATATCATGCAAATTCTACATGTCAGGTCTGCCTATTAAACAATTGCTGTAATATGTATTTACAGAACTTCCATTTTCTCTATACTTGACCTACACAACTTCATGTTTTTGGTAGGTGTTTGTACACAATGGCGTGGCCTTTCATCTATAGGCGCCATCCATTTCCTGAACTGGGCACCATCATTGGTATTTAACAGGCCCAAATTACTTAAGTGCATCTCAATATGCCTTTTAAATAGGCTGTCAGGCTTATAAAGTTTACTGGAAGAATACTAAAATTATATGCAACACTGTGACAACTTATCAGTGATGAAGACACCACAAAAGAACCCAGCATGGTAAAACTCTTGGTTTTGACCTGTGACAACATACAAGGCAAAAATACACTGTAAACAAATGTACTCTTTAACGCTAGTATCAATTAGACAATAAGATGCATTTTTAGCAAAAAATCTTGCTAAATAATGTATGCGTCTTACTGTCCGGAGGCAGCTTATTCTGAATGAAGAGATGCTGACACCATCCTTCCTGATCACTGAGAGACCTGTTCTCTCTGTGACTGACCCGCACTGATCTATCTGATCGGTGTGGTACAGGAGAAAAAGATATAGGGACCTGCTAGGATACTGCATGTCCTATGTAGCTGAAGGACCTTTGTGATGTATATAGTGCTTATGTGTTATCTTATGTATATCTTTTATATCTATGTTATCTATGTCTTATCGTATTTATATCTTATCTTGTCTATATCTTATAAATATCTATCTTATCTATATCTTAACTTATCTATATCTTATCTGTATCTAATCTATACTTTATCTTATCTATATCTTATCTATATCTTATCGATATCTTAGCTTATCCATATCATACCTATATCTTTTCTTATCTATATCTTATCTATATCTTATCTTATTTATATCTTATCAATATCTATATCTTATCTCTCTTATCTAGATATATAACTTATATATACCTTATCTTATCAATATCTTATCTTATCGATATCTTATCTATATAATATCTATATCTCATCTATATTTTATCTTTATCTATATGTAATTGATAATTTATCTTATCTATATCTTATCTTATATTTCTTATCTATATCTTATCTATATCTTAGCTTATCCATATCCTTTCTTATCTATATCTTATCTTGTATATATCAAATCTTGTATAGATCTTATATATATTTATATCTTATCTATATCATATGTATATCTTATCTCATCTATATCCTATATAAACCTTATTTCATCTACATCTTATCTATATTTTATCTATATCTTAAGTTATCTATACAGTATCTATCTTATCTATATTTTATCTATATTTTATCTATATGTTTTCTATATCTTATCCTTATCCACTCTATTCTACTCTACAGCACTAAAGTTAGTGTTGTCAAATCCTCCACAAATTTACACCTCCAGGAAATCTTAAATAGTTGCAAAAGTGTTTTTCCTTTTTTACTGTTGAAACTTGTGGTGTGTTTTAAATTTAGGTGCATCTAATAGTTAGAAAAATATGAAACTTTCCATAAATTACTAGCAAAATGTTTAAATTACACCTATCTAAAAAAAAACAGCCTCCTCCATATCCCCTCAAGCTGTCCTATCCATCACCTAGATAGGTGTGTTTTCTACCATTTAGGTAGAAGTAAACGTCAAACAATTTGCTTCTAATTTAGATAAAGTAGCTGGAAGTTATATCATGCAAACTCTACATGTAAGGTCTGCCTTTTATACAATTGCTGTAATATGTATTTACAGAACTTCCAGTTTCTCTATACTTGACCTACACAACTTCATGTTTTTGGTTGGTGTTTGTACACAATGGCGTGGCCTTTCATCTATAGGCGCCATCCATTTCCTGAACTGGGCACCATCATTGGTATTTAACAGGCCCAAATTACTTAAGTGCATCTCAATATGCCTTTTAAATAGGCTGTCAGGCTTATAAAGTTTACTGGAAGAATACTAAAATTATAGGCAAGACTGTGACAACTTATCAGTGCTGAAGACACCACAAAAGAACCCAGCATGGTAAAACTCTTGGTTTTGACCCGTGACAACATACAAGGCAAAAATACACTGTAAACAAATGTACTCTTTAACACTAGTATCAATTAGACAATAAGATGCATTTTTAGCAAAAAATCTTGCTAAAAAATGTATGCATCTTACTTTCCGGAGGCAGCTAATTCTGAATGAAGAGATGCTGACACCATCCTTACTGATTACTGAGAGATCTGTTCTCTCTGTGACTGACCCACACTGATATATCTGATCGGTGTGGTACAGGAGAAAAAGATATAGGGACCTGCTAGGATACTGCATGTCCTATGTAGCTGAAGGACCTTTGTCATCATGTATATAGTGCTTATGTTTTATCTTATCTATATCTTTTATATCTATATGTTATCTATGTCTTATCGTATTTATATCTTATCTTGTCTATATCTTATTAGTATCTATAGCTTATCTATATCTTAACTTATCAATAGCTTATCTATACATTATCTTATCAATATCTTATCTATATCTTATCTGTATCTAATCTATACTTTATCTTATCTATATCTTATATATCTTATATATCTTAACTATATCTTATCGATATCTTAGCTTATCCATATCATACCTATATCTTTTCTTATCTATATCTTATCTATACCTTTTCTATATATTAGCTATTTCTATATCTTATTTTATCTATATATATATATATCATATCTATATCTTATCTATATCTTATCTTATTTATATCTTATCAATATCTATATCTTATCTATCTTATCTAGATATATAACTTATCTATACCTTATTTTATCAATATCTTATCTATATATTATCTATATAATATCTATATCTTATCTATATTTTATCTTTATCTATATGTAATTGATAATTTATATTATCTATATCTTATCTTATATTTATTATCTATATCTTAGCTTATCCATATCCTTTCTTATCTATATCTTATCTTGTATATATCAAATCTTGTATATATCTTATATATGTCTATATCTTATCTATATGATATGTATATCTTATCTATATCTTATCTTATCTATATCCTATATAAACCTTATTTCAGCTATATCTTATCTATATTTTATCTATAGCTTAAGTTATCTATACAGTATCTATATCTTATCTATATCATATGTATATCTTATCTATATCTTATCTTATCTATACCCTATATAAACCTTATTTCATCTATATCTTATCTATATTTTATCTATATCTTAAGTTATCTATACAGTATCTATATCTTATCTATATTTTATCTATATCTATGTTTTCTATATCTTATCCTTATCCACTCTATTCTACTCTACAGCACTAAAGTTAGTGTTGTCAAATCCTCCACAAATTTACACCTCCAGGAAATCTTAATTAGTTGCAAAAGTGTTTTTAATTTTTTACTGTTGAAACTTGTGTGTTTTAAATTTAGGTGCATCTAATAGTTAGAAAAATGTGAAACTTTCCATAATTTATTAGCAAAATGTTTAAATTACACCTATCTAAAAACAGCCTCCTCCATATCCCCTCAAGCTGTCCTATCCATCACCTAGATAGGTGTGTTTTCTACCATTTAGGTAGAAGTAAACGTCAAACAATTTGCTTCTAATTTAGATAAAGTAGCTGGAAGTTATATCATGCAAACTCTACATGTCAGGTCTGCCTATTAAACAATTGCTGTAATATGTATTTACAGAACTTCCATTTTCTCTATACTTGACCTACACAACTTCATGTTTTTGGTAGGTGTTTGTACACAATGGCATGGCCTTTCATCTATAGGCGCCATCCATTTCCTGAACTGGGCACCATTATTGGTATTTAACAGGCCCAAATTACTTAAGTGCATCTCAATATGCCTTTTAAATAGGCTGTCAGGCTTATAAAGTTTACTGGAAGAATACTAAAATTATATGCAAGACGGTGACAACTTATCAGTGCTGAAGACACCACAAAAGAACCCAGCATGGTAAAACTCTTGGTTTTGACCTGTGACAACATACAAGGCAAAAATACACTGTAAACAAATGTACTCTTTAACGCTAGTATCAATTAGACAATAAGATGCATTTTTAGCAAAAAATCTTGCTAAATAATGTATGCGTCTTAATGTCCGGAGGCAGCTTATTCTGAATGAAGAGATGCTGACACCATCCTTCCTGATCACTGAGAGACCTGTTCTCTCTGTGACTGACCCGCACTGATCTATCTGATCGGTGTGGTACAGGAGAAAAAGATATAGGGACCTGCTAGGATACTGCATGTCCTATGTAGCTGAAGGACCTTTGTCATCATATATAGTGCTTATGTGTTATCTTATCTATATCTTTTATATCTATATGTTATCTATGTCTTATCATATTTATATCTTATCTTGTCTATATCTTATCAATATCTATCTTATCTATATCTTAACTTATCTATATATTATCTGTATCTAATCTATACTTTATCTTATCTATATCTTATATATCTTATCTATATCTTATCTATATCTTATCTTATCTATATCCTATATAAACCTTATTTCATCTATATCTTATCTATATTTTATCTATATCTTAAGTTATCTATACAGTATCTATATCTTATCTATATCATATGTATATCTTATCTATGTCTTATCTTATCTATATCCTATATAAACCTTATTTCATCTATATCTTATCTATATTTTATCTATATCTTAAGTTATCTATACAGTATCTATATCTTATCTATATCTTATCTATATTTTATCTATATCTATGTTTTCTATATCTTATCCTTATCCACTCTATTCTACTCTACAGCACTAAAGTTAGTGTTGTCAAATCCTCCACAAATTTACACCTCCAGGAAATCTTAATTAGTTGCAAAAGTGTTTTTAATTTTTTACTGTTGAAACTTGTGGTGTGTTTTAAATTTAGGTGCATCTAATAGAAAAATATGAAACTTTCCATAATTAGCAAAATGTTTAAATTACACCTATCTAATAAACAGCCTCCTCCATATCCCCTCAAGCTGTCCTATCCATCACCTAGATAGGTGTGTTTTCTACCATTTAGGTAGAAGTAAACGTCAAACAATTTGCTTCTAATTTAGATAAAGTAGCTGGAAGTTATATCATGCAAATTCTACATGTCAGGTCTGCCTATTAAACAATTGCTGTAATATGTATTTACAGAACTTCCATTTTCTCTATACTTGACCTACACAACTTCATGTTTTTGGTAGGTGTTTGTACACAATGGCGTGGCCTTTCATCTATAGGCGCCATCCATTTCTTGAACTGGGCACCATCATTGGTATTTAACAGGCCCAAATTACTTAAGTGCATCTCAATATGCCTTTTAAATAGGCTGTCAGGCTTATAAAGTTTACTGGAAGAATACTAAAATTATATGCAAGACTGTGACAACTTATCAGTGATGAAGACACCACAAAAGAACCCAGCATGGTAAAACTCTTGGTTTTGACCTGTGACAACATACAAGGCAAAAATACACTGTAAACAAATGTACTCTTTAACGCTAGTATCAATTAGACAATAAGATGCATTTTTAGCAAAAAATCTTGCTAAATAATGTATGCGTCTTACTGTCCGGAGGCAGCTTATTCTGAATGAAGAGATGCTGACACCATCCTTCCTGATCACTGAGAGACCTGTTCTCTCTGTGACTGACCCGCACTGATCTATCTGATCGGTGTGGTACAGGAGAAAAAGATATAGGGACCTGCTAGGATACTGCATGTCCTATGTAGCTGAAGGACCTTTGTCATCATGTATATAGTGCTTATGTTTTATCTTATCTATATCTTTTATATCTATATGTTTTCTATGTCTTATCGCATTTATATATTATCTTGTCTATATCTTATCAATATCTATAGCTTATCTATATCTTAACTTATCAATAGCTTATCTATACCTTATCTTATCAATATCTTGCCTATATCTTATCTGTATCTAATCTATACTTTATCTTATCTATATCTTATATATCTTATCTATATCTTATCGATATCTTAGCTTATCCATATCATACCTATATCTTTTCTTATCTATATATTATCTATATCTATACCTTATCTATATATTAGCTATATCTATATCTTATTTTATCTATATATTATCATATCTATATCTTATCTTATCTATATCTTATCAATATCTATATCTTATCTCTCTTATCTAGATATATAACATATCTATACCTTATTTTATCAATATCTTATCTTATCTATATATTATCTATATAATATCTATATCTTATCTTTATTTTATCTTTATATATGTAATTGATAATTTATCTTATCTATATCTTATCTTATATTTCTTATCTATATCTTATCTATATCTTAGCTTATTCATATACTTTCTTATCTATATCTTATCTTGCATATATCAAATCTTGAATACATCTTATATATGTCTATATCTTATCTATATCATATGTATATCTTATCTATATCTTATCTTATCTATATCCTATATAAACCTTATCTTATCTATATTTTATCTATATCTTAAGTTATCTATTCAGCATCTATATCTTATCTATATTTTATCTATATCTATGTTTTCTATATCTTATCCTTATCCACTCTATTCTACTCTACAGCACTAAAGTTAGTGATGTCAAATCCTCCACAAATTCACACCTCCAGGAAATCTTAATTAGATGCAAAAGTGTTTTTCCTTTTTTACTGTTGAAACTTGTGGTGTGTTTTAAATTTAGGTGCATCTAATAGTTAGAAAAATATGAAACTTTCCATAAATTATTAGCAAAATGTTTAAATTACACCTATCTAAAAAACAGCCTCCTCCATATCCCCTCAAGCTGTCCTATCCATCACCTAGATAGGTGTGTTTTCTACCATTTAGGTAGAAGTAAACGTCAAACAATTTGCTTCTAATTTAGATAAAGTAGCTGGAAGTTATATCATGCAAACTCTACATGTCAGGTCTGCCTATTAAACAATTGCTGTAATATGTATTTACAGAACTTCCATTTTCTCTATACTTGACCTACACAACTTCATGTTTTTGGTAGGTGTTTGTACACAATGGCGTGGCCTTTCATCTATAGGCGCCATCCATTTCCTGAACTGGGCACCATTATTGGTATTTAACAGGCCCAAATTACTTAAGTGCATCTCAATATGCCTTTTAAATAGGCTGTCAGGCTTATAAAGTTTACTGGAAGAATACTAAAATTATAGGCAAGACTGTGACAACTTATCAGTGCTGAAGACACCACAAAAGAACCCAGCATGGTAAAACTCTTGGTTTTGACCCGTGACAACATACAAGGCAAAAATACACTGTAAACAAATGTACTCTTTAACACTAGTATCAATTAGACAATAAGATGCATTTTTAGCAAAAAATCTTGCTAAAAAATGTATGCATCTTACTTTCCGGAGGCAGCTAATTCTGAATGAAGAGATGCTGACACCATCCTTACTGATTACTGAGAGATCTGTTCTCTCTGTGACTGACCCACACTGATATATCTGATCGGTGTGGTACAGGAGAAAAAGATATAGGGACCTGCTAGGATACTGCATGTCCTATGTAGCTGAAGGACCTTTGTCATCATGTATATAGTGCTTATGTTTTATCTTATCTATATCTTTTATATCTATATGTTATCTATGTCTTATCGTATTTATATCTTATCTTGTCTATATCTTATTAATATCTATAGCTTATCTATATCTTAACTTATCAATAGCTTATCTATACCTTATCTTATCAATATCTTATCTATATCTTATCTGTATCTAATCTATACTTTATCTTATCTATATCTTATATATCTTATATATCTTAACTATATCTTATCGATATCTTAGCTTATCCATATCATACCTATATCTTTTCTTATCTATATCTTATCTATACCTTTTCTATATATTAGCTATTTCTATATCTTATTTTATCTATATATATCATATCTATATCTTATCTATATCTTATCTTATTTATATCTTATCAATATCTATATCTTATCTATCTTATCTAGATATATAACTTATCTATACCTTATTTTATCAATATCTTATCTATATATTATCTATATAATATCTATATCTTATCTATATTTTATCTTTATCTATATGTAATTGATAATTTATCTTATCTATATCTTATCTTATATTTATTATCTATATCTTAGCTTATCCATATCCTTTCTTATCTATATCTTATCTTGTATATATCAAATCTTGTATATATCTTATATATGTCTATATCTTATCTATATGATATGTATATCTTATCTATATCTTATCTTATCTATATCCTATATAAACCTTATTTCAGCTATATCTTATCTATATTTTATCTATAGCTTAAGTTATCTATACAGTATCTATATCTTATCTATATCATATGTATATCTTATCTATATCTTATCTTATCTATACCCTATATAAACCTTATTTCATCTATATCTTATCTATATTTTATCTATATCTTAAGTTATCTATACAGTATCTATATCTTATCTATATTTTATCTATATCTATGTTTTCTATATCTTATCCTTATCCACTCTATTCTACTCTACAGCACTAAAGTTAGTGTTGTCAAATCCTCCACAAATTTACACCTCCAGGAAATCTTAATTAGTTGCAAAAGTGTTTTTAATTTTTTACTGTTGAAACTTGTGTGTTTTAAATTTAGGTGCATCTAATAGTTAGAAAAATGTGAAACTTTCCATAATTTATTAGCAAAATGTTTAAATTACACCTATCTAAAAACAGCTTCCTCCATATCCCCTCAAGCTGTCCTATCCATCACCTAGATAGGTGTGTTTTCTACCATTTAGGTAGAAGTAAACGTCAAACAATTTGCTTCTAATTTAGATAAAGTAGCTGGAAGTTATATCATGCAAACGCTACATGTCAGGTCTGCCTATTAAACAATTGCTGTAATATGTATTTACAGAACTTCCATTTTCTCTATACTTGACCTACACAACTTCATGTTTTTGGTAGGTGTTTGTACACAATGGCATGGCCTTTCATCTATAGGCGCCATCCATTTCCTGAACTGGGCACCATTATTGGTATTTAACAGGCCCAAATTACTTAAGTGCATCTCAATATGCCTTTTAAATAGGCTGTCAGGCTTATAAAGTTTACTGGAAGAATACTAAAATTATATGCAAGACGGTGACAACTTATCAGTGCTGAAGACACCACAAAAGAACCCAGCATGGTAAAACTCTTGGTTTTGACCTGTGACAACATACAAGGCAAAAATACACTGTAAACAAATGTACTCTTTAACGCTAGTATCAATTAGACAATAAGATGCATTTTTAGCAAAAAATCTTGCTAAATAATGTATGCGTCTTACTGTCCGGAGGCAGCTTATTCTGAATGAAGAGATGCTGACACCATCCTTCCTGATCACTGAGAGACCTGTTCTCTCTGTGACTGACCCGCACTGATCTATCTGATCGGTGTGGTACAGGAGAAAAAGATATAGGGACCTGCTAGGATACTGCATGTCCTATGTAGCTGAAGGACCTTTGTCATCATGTATATAGTGCTTATGTTTTATCTTATCTATATCTTTTATATCTATATGTTTTCTATGTCTTATCGTATTTATATATTATCTTGTCTATATCTTATCAATATCTATAGCTTATCTATATCTTAACTTATCAATAGCTTATCTATACCTTATCTTATCAATATCTTGCCTATATCTTATCTGTATCTAATCTATACTTTATCTTATCTATATCTTATATATCTTATCTATATCTTATCGATATCTTAGCTTATCCATATCATACCTATATCTTTTCTTATCTATATATTATCTATATCTATACCTTATCTATATATTAGCTATATCTATATCTTATTTTATCTATATATTATCATATCTATATCTTATCTTATCTATATCTTATCAATATCTATATCTTATCTCTCTTATCTAGATATATAACATATCTATACCTTATTTTATCAATATCTTATCTTATCTATATATTATCTATATAATATCTATATCTTATCTTTATTTTATCTTTATATATGTAATTGATAATTTATCTTATCTATATCTTATCTTATATTTCTTATCTATATCTTATCTATATCTTAGCTTATTCATATACTTTCTTATCTATATCTTATCTTGCATATATCAAATCTTGAATACATCTTATATATGTCTATATCTTATCTATATCATATGTATATCTTATCTATATCTTATCTTATCTATATCCTATATAAACCTTATCTTATCTATATTTTATCTATATCTTAAGTTATCTATTCAGCATCTATATCTTATCTATATTTTATCTATATCTATGTTTTCTATATCTTATCCTTATCCACTCTATTCTACTCTACAGCACTAAAGTTAGTGATGTCAAATCCTCCACAAATTTACACCTCCAGGAAATCTTAATTAGATGCAAAAGTGTTTTTCCTTTTTTACTGTTGAAACTTGTGGTGTGTTTTAAATTTAGGTGCATCTAATAGTTAGAAAAATATGAAACTTTCCATAAATTATTAGCAAAATGTTTAAATTACACCTATCTAAAAAACAGCCTCCTCCATATCCCCTCAAGCTGTCCTATCCATCACCTAGATAGGTGTGTTTTCTACCATTTAGGTAGAAGTAAACGTCAAACAATTTGCTTCTAATTTAGATAAAGTAGCTGGAAGTTATATCATGCAAACTCTACATGTCAGGTCTGCCTATTAAACAATTGCTGTAATATGTATTTACAGAACTTCCATTTTCTCTATACTTGACCTACACAACTTCATGTTTTTGGTAGGTGTTTGTACACAATGGCGTGGCCTTTCATCTATAGGCGCCATCCATTTCCTGAACTGGGCACCATTATTGGTATTTAACAGGCCCAAATTACTTAAGTGCATCTCAATATGCCTTTTAAATAGGCTGTCAGGCTTATAAAGTTTACTGGAAGAATACTAAAATTATAGGCAAGACTGTGACAACTTATCAGTGCTGAAGACACCACAAAAGAACCCAGCATGGTAAAACTCTTGGTTTTGACCCGTGACAACATACAAGGCAAAAATACACTGTAAACAAATGTACTCTTTAACACTAGTATCAATTAGACAATAAGATGCATTTTTAGCAAAAAATCTTGCTAAAAAATGTATGCATCTTACTTTCCGGAGGCAGCTAATTCTGAATGAAGAGATGCTGACACCATCCTTACTGATTACTGAGAGATCTGTTCTCTCTGTGACTGACCCACACTGATATATCTGATCGGTGTGGTACAGGAGAAAAAGATATAGGGACCTGCTAGGATACTGCATGTCCTATGTAGCTGAAGGACCTTTGTCATCATGTATATAGTGCTTATGTTTTATCTTATCTATATCTTTTATATCTATATGTTATCTATGTCTTATCGTATTTATATCTTATCTTGTCTATATCTTATTAATATCTATAGCTTATCTATATCTTAACTTATCAATAGCTTATCTATACCTTATCTTATCAATATCTTATCTATATCTTATCTGTATCTAATCTATACTTTATCTTATCTATATCTTATATATCTTATATATCTTAACTATATCTTATCGATATCTTAGCTTATCCATATCATACCTATATCTTTTCTTATCTATATCTTATCTATACCTTTTCTATATATTAGCTATTTCTATATCTTATTTTATCTATATATATCATATCTATATCTTATCTATATCTTATCTTATTTATATCTTATCAATATCTATATCTTATCTATCTTATCTAGATATATAACTTATCTATACCTTATTTTATCAATATCTTATCTATATATTATCTATATAATATCTATATCTTATCTATATTTTATCTTTATCTATATGTAATTGATAATTTATCTTATCTATATCTTATCTTATATTTATTATCTATATCTTAGCTTATCCATATCCTTTCTTATCTATATCTTATCTTGTATATATCAAATCTTGTATATATCTTATATATGTCTATATCTTATCTATATGATATGTATATCTTATCTATATCTTATCTTATCTATATCCTATATAAACCTTATTTCAGCTATATCTTATCTATATTTTATCTATAGCTTAAGTTATCTATACAGTATCTATATCTTATCTATATCATATGTATATCTTATCTATATCTTATCTTATCTATACCCTATATAAACCTTATTTCATCTATATCTTATCTATATTTTATCTATATCTTAAGTTATCTATACAGTATCTATATCTTATCTATATTTTATCTATATCTATGTTTTCTATATCTTATCCTTATCCACTCTATTCTACTCTACAGCACTAAAGTTAGTGTTGTCAAATCCTCCACAAATTTACACCTCCAGGAAATCTTAATTAGTTGCAAAAGTGTTTTTAATTTTTTACTGTTGAAACTTGTGTGTTTTAAATTTAGGTGCATCTAATAGTTAGAAAAATGTGAAACTTTCCATAATTTATTAGCAAAATGTTTAAATTACACCTATCTAAAAACAGCCTCCTCCATATCCCCTCAAGCTGTCCTATCCATCACCTAGATAGGTGTGTTTTCTACCATTTAGGTAGAAGTAAACGTCAAACAATTTGCTTCTAATTTAGATAAAGTAGCTGGAAGTTATATCATGCAAACTCTACATGTCAGGTCTGCCTATTAAACAATTGCTGTAATATGTATTTACAGAACTTCCATTTTCTCTATACTTGACCTACACAACTTCATGTTTTTGGTAGGTGTTTGTACACAATGGCATGGCCTTTCATCTATAGGCGCCATCCATTTCCTGAACTGGGCACCATTATTGGTATTTAACAGGCCCAAATTACTTAAGTGCATCTCAATATGCCTTTTAAATAGGCTGTCAGGCTTATAAAGTTTACTGGAAGAATACTAAAATTATATGCAAGACGGTGACAACTTATCAGTGCTGAAGACACCACAAAAGAACCCAGCATGGTAAAACTCTTGGTTTTGACCTGTGACAACATACAAGGCAAAAATACACTGTAAACAAATGTACTCTTTAACGCTAGTATCAATTAGACAATAAGATGCATTTTTAGCAAAAAATCTTGCTAAATAATGTATGCGTCTTACTGTCCGGAGGCAGCTTATTCTGAATGAAGAGATGCTGACACCATCCTTCCTGATCACTGAGAGACCTGTTCTCTCTGTGACTGACCCGCACTGATCTATCTGATCGGTGTGGTACAGGAGAAAAAGATATAGGGACCTGCTAGGATACTGCATGTCCTATGTAGCTGAAGGACCTTTGTCATCATATATAGTGCTTATGTGTTATCTTATCTATATCTTTTATATCTATATGTTATCTATGTCTTATCATATTTATATCTTATCTTGTCTATATCTTATCAATATCTATCTTATCTATATCTTAACTTATCTATATATTATCTGTATCTAATCTATACTTTATCTTATCTATATCTTATATATCTTATCTATATCTTATCTATATCTTATCTTATCTATATCCTATATAAACCTTATTTCATCTATATCTTATCTATATTTTATCTATATCTTAAGTTATCTATACAGTATCTATATCTTATCTATATCATATGTATATCTTATCTATGTCTTATCTTATCTATATCCTATATAAACCTTATTTCATCTATATCTTATCTATATTTTATCTATATCTTAAGTTATCTATACAGTATCTATATCTTATCTATATCTTATCTATATTTTATCTATATCTATGTTTTCTATATCTTATCCTTATCCACTCTATTCTACTCTACAGCACTAAAGTTAGTGTTGTCAAATCCTCCACAAATTTACACCTCCAGGAAATCTTAATTAGTTGCAAAAGTGTTTTTAATTTTTTACTGTTGAAACTTGTGGTGTGTTTTAAATTTAGGTGCATCTAATAGAAAAATATGAAACTTTCCATAATTAGCAAAATGTTTAAATTACACCTATCTAATAAACAGCCTCCTCCATATCCCCTCAAGCTGTCCTATCCATCACCTAGATAGGTGTGTTTTCTACCATTTAGGTAGAAGTAAACGTCAAACAATTTGCTTCTAATTTAGATAAAGTAGCTGGAAGTTATATCATGCAAATTCTACATGTCAGGTCTGCCTATTAAACAATTGCTGTAATATGTATTTACAGAACTTCCATTTTCTCTATACTTGACCTACACAACTTCATGTTTTTGGTAGGTGTTTGTACACAATGGCGTGGCCTTTCATCTATAGGCGCCATCCATTTCCTGAACTGGGCACCATCATTGGTATTTAACAGGCCCAAATTACTTAAGTGCATCTCAATATGCCTTTTAAATAGGCTGTCAGGCTTATAAAGTTTACTGGAAGAATACTAAAATTATATGCAAGACTGTGACAACTTATCAGTGATGAAGACACCACAAAAGAACCCAGCATGGTAAAACTCTTGGTTTTGACCTGTGACAACATACAAGGCAAAAATACACTGTAAACAAATGTACTCTTTAACGCTAGTATCAATTAGACAATAAGATGCATTTTTAGCAAAAAATCTTGCTAAATAATGTATGCGTCTTACTGTCCGGAGGCAGCTTATTCTGAATGAAGAGATGCTGACACCATCCTTCCTGATCACTGAGAGACCTGTTCTCTCTGTGACTGACCCGCACTGATCTATCTGATCGGTGTGGTACAGGAGAAAAAGATATAGGGACCTGCTAGGATACTGCATGTCCTATGTAGCTGAAGGACCTTTGTGATGTATATAGTGCTTATGTGTTATCTTATGTATATCTTTTATATCTATGTTATCTATGTCTTATCGTATTTATATCTTATCTTGTCTATATCTTATCAATATCTATCTTATCTATATCTTAACTTATCTATAGCTTATCTATATCTTATCTGTATCTAATCTATACTATATCTTATCTATATCTTAGCTTATCCATATCATACCTATATCTTTTCTTATCTATATCTTATCTATATATTAGCTATATCTTATCTTATTTATATCTTATCAATATCTATATCTTATCTCTCTTATCTAGATATATAACTTATATATACCTTATCTTATCAATATCTTATCTTATCTATATAATATCTATATCTCATCTATATTTTATCTTTATCTATATGTAATTGATAATTTATCTTATCTATATCTTATCTTATATTTCTTATCTATATCTTATCTATATCTTAGCTTATCCATATCCTTTCTTATCTATATCTTATCTTGTATATATCAAATCTTGTATATATCTTATATATATTTATATCTTATCTATATCATATGTATATCTTATCTCATCTATATCCTATATAAACCTTATTTCATCTATATCTTATCTATATTTTATCTATATCTTAAGTTATCTATACAGTATCTATCTTATCTATATTTTATCTATATTTTATCTATATGTTTTCTATATCTTATCCTTATCCACTCTATTCTACTCTACAGCACTAAAGTTAGTGTTGTCAAATCCTCCACAAATTTACACCTCCAGGAAATCTTAAATAGTTGCAAAAGTGTTTTTCCTTTTTTACTGTTGAAACTTGTGGTGTGTTTTAAATTTAGGTGCATCTAATAGTTAGAAAAATATGAAACTTTCCATAAATTACTAGCAAAATGTTTAAATTACACCTATCTAAAAAACAGCCTCCTCCATATCCCCTCAAGCTGTCCTATCCATCACCTAGATAGGTGTGTTTTCTACCATTTAGGTAGAAGTAAACGTCAAACAATTTGCTTCTAATTTAGATAAAGTAGCTGGAAGTTATATCATGCAAACTCTACATTTAAGGTCTGCCTTTTATACAATTGCTGTAATATGTATTTACAGAACTTCCAGTTTCTCTATACTTGACCTACACAACTTCATGTTTTTGGTTGGTGTTTGTACACAATGGCGTGGCCTTTCATCTATAGGCGCCATCCATTTCCTGAACTGGGCACCATCATTGGTATTTAACAGGCCCAAATTACTTAAGTGCATCTCAATATGCCTTTTAAATAGGCTGTCAGGCTTATAAAGTTTACTGGAAGAATACTAAAATTATAGGCAAGACTGTGACAACTTATCAGTGCTGAAGACACCACAAAAGAACCCAGCATGGTAAAACTCTTGGTTTTGACCCGTGACAACATACAAGGCAAAAATACACTGTAAACAAATGTACTCTTTAACACTAGTATCAATTAGACAATAAGATGCATTTTTAGCAAAAAATCTTGCTAAAAAATGTATGCATCTTACTTTCCGGAGGCAGCTAATTCTGAATGAAGAGATGCTGACACCATCCTTACTGATTACTGAGAGATCTGTTCTCTCTGTGACTGACCCACACTGATATATCTGATCGGTGTGGTACAGGAGAAAAAGATATAGGGACCTGCTAGGATACTGCATGTCCTATGTAGCTGAAGGACCTTTGTCATCATGTATATAGTGCTTATGTTTTATCTTATCTATATCTTTTATATCTATATGTTATCTATGTCTTATCGTATTTATATCTTATCTTGTCTATATCTTATTAATATCTATAGCTTATCTATATCTTAACTTATCAATAGCTTATCTATACCTTATCTTATCAATATCTTATCTGTATCTAATCTATACTTTATCTTATCTATATCTTATATATCTTATATATCTTAACTATATCTTATCGATATCTTAGCTTATCCATATCATACCTATATCTTTTCTTATCTAAATCTTATCTATACCTTTTCTATATATTAGCTATTTCTATATCTTATTTTATCTATATATATATCATATCTATATCTTATCTATATATTATCTTATTTATATCTTATCAATATCTATATCTTATCTATCTTATCTAGATATGTAACTTATCTATACCTTATTTTATCAATATCTTATCTATATATTATATCTATATCTTATCTATATTTTATCTTTATCTATATGTAATTGATAATTTATCTTATCTATATCTTATCTTATATTTATTATCTATATCTTAGCTTATCCATATCCTTTCTTATCTATATCTTATCTTGTATATATCAAATCTTGTATATATCTTATATATGTCTATATCTTATCTATATGATATGTATATCTTATCTATATCTTATCTTATCTATACCCTATATAAACCTTATTTCATCTATATCTTATCTATATTTTATCTATATCTTAAGTTATCTATACAGTATCTATATCTTATCTATATTTTATCTATATCTATGTTTTCTATATCTTATCCTTATCCACTCTATTCTACTCTACAGCACTAAAGTTAGTGTTATCAAATCCTCCACAAATTTACACCTCCAGGAAATCTTAATTAGTTGCAAAAGTGTTTTTAATTTTTTACTGTTGAAACTTGTGTGTTTTAAATTTAGGTGCATCTAATAGTTAGAAAAATGTGAAACTTTCCATAATTTATTAGCAAAATGTTTAAATTACACCTATCTAAAAACAGCCTCCTCCATATCCCCTCAAGCTGTCCTATCCATCACCTAGATAGGTGTGTTTTCTACCATTTAGGTAGAAGTAAACGTCAAACAATTTGCTTCTAATTTAGATAAAGTAGCTGGAAGTTATATCATGCAAACTCTACATGTCAGGTCTGCCTATTAAACAATTGCTGTAATATGTATTTACAGAACTTCCATTTTCTCTATACTTGACCTACACAACTTCATGTTTTTGGTAGGTGTTTGTACACAATGGCGTGGCCTTTCATCTATAGGCGCCATCCATTTCCTGAACTGGGCACCATTATTGGTATTTAACAGGCCCAAATTACTTAAGTGCATCTCAATATGCCTTTTAAATAGGCTGTCAGGCTTATAAAGTTTACTGGAAGAATACTAAAATTATATGCAAGACGGTGACAACTTATCAGTGCTGAAGACACCACAAAAGAACCCAGCATGGTAAAACTCTTGGTTTTGACCTGTGACAACATACAAGGCAAAAATACACTGTAAACAAATGTACTCTTTAACGCTAGTATCAATTAGACAATAAGATGCATTTTTAGCAAAAAATCTTGCTAAATAATGTATGCGTCTTACTGTCCGGAGGCAGCTTATTCTGAATGAAGAGATGCTGACACCATCCTTCCTGATCACTGAGAGACCTGTTCTCTCTGTGACTGACCCGCACTGATCTATCTGATCGGTGTGGTACAGGAGAAAAAGATATAGGGACCTGCTAGGATACTGCATGTCCTATGTAGCTGAAGGACCTTTGTCATCATGTATATAGTGCTTATGTGTTATCTTATCTATATCTTTTATATCTATATGTTATCTATGTCTTATCATATTTATATCTTATCTTGTCTATATCTTATCAATATCTATCTTATCTATATCTTAACTTATCTATATATTATCTGTATCTAATCTATACTTTATCTTATCTATATCTTATATATCTTATCTATATCTTATCTATATCTTATCTCATCTATATCCTATATAAACCTTATTTCATCTATATCTTATCTATATTTTATCTATATCTTGCGTTATCTATACAGTATCTATATCTTATCTATATCATATGTATATCTTATCTATGTCTTATCTTATCTATATCCTATATAAACCTTATTTCATCTATATCTTATCTATATTTTATCTATATCTTAAGTTATCTATACAGTATCTATATCTTATCTATATCTTATCTATATTTTATCTATATCTATGTTTTCTATATCTTATCCTTATCCACTCTATTCTACTCTACAGCACTAAAGTTAGTGTTGTCAAATCCTCCACAAATTTACACCTCCAGGAAATCTTAATTAGTTGCAAAAGTGTTTTTAATTTTTTACTGTTGAAACTTGTGGTGTGTTTTAAATTTAGGTGCATCTAATAGTTAGAAAAATATGAAACTTTCCATAATTAGCAAAATGTTTAAATTACACCTATCTAATAAACAGCCTCCTCCATATCCCCTCAAGCTGTCCTATCCATCACCTAGATAGGTGTGTTTTCTACCATTTAGGTAGAAGTAAACGTCAAACAATTTGCTTCTAATTTAGATAAAGTAGCTGGAAGTTATATCATGCAAATTCTACATGTCAGGTCTGCCTATTAAACAATTGCTGTAATATGTATTTACAGAACTTCCATTTTCTCTATACTTGACCTACACAACTTCATGTTTTTGGTAGGTGTTTGTACACAATGGCGTGGCCTTTCATCTATAGGCGCCATCCATTTCCTGAACTGGGCACCATCATTGGTATTTAACAGGCCCAAATTACTTAAGTGCATCTCAATATGCCTTTTAAATAGGCTGTCAGGCTTATAAAGTTTACTGGAAGAATACTAAAATTATATGCAAGACTGTGACAACTTATCAGTGATGAAGACACCACAAAAGAACCCAGCATGGTAAAACTCTTGGTTTTGACCTGTGACAACATACAAGGCAAAAATACACTGTAAACAAATGTACTCTTTAACGCTAGTATCAATTAGACAATAAGATGCATTTTTAGCAAAAAATCTTGCTAAATAATGTATGCGTCTTACTGTCCGGAGGCAGCTTATTCTGAATGAAGAGATGCTGACACCATCCTTCCTGATCACTGAGAGACCTGTTCTCTCTGTGACTGACCCGCACTGATCTATCTGATCGGTGTGGTACAGGAGAAAAAGATATAGGGACCTGCTAGGATACTGCATGTCCTATGTAGCTGAAGGACCTTTGTCATCATGTATATAGTGCTTATGTGTTATCTTATCTATATCTTTTATATCTATATGTTATCTATGTCTTATCATATTTATATCTTATCTATATCTTATCAATATCTATCTTATCTATATCTGAACTTATCTATTTATTATCTGTATCTAATCTATACTTTATCTTATCTATATCTTATATAATCTTATCTATATCTTATCTATATCTTATCTCATCTATATCCTATATAAACCTTATTTCATCTATATCTTATCTATATTTTATCTATATCTTAAGTTATCTATACAGTATCTATATCTTATCTATATCATATGTATATCTTATCTATGTCTTATCTTATCTATATCCTATATAAACCTTATTTCATCTATATCTTATCTATATTTTATCTATATCTTAAGTTATCTATACAGTATCTATATCTTATCTATATCTTATCTATATTTTATCTATATCTATGTTTTCTATATCTTATCCTTATCCACTCTATTCTACTCTACAGCACTAAAGTTAGTGTTGTCAAATCCTCCACAAATTTACACCTCCAGGAAATCTTAATTAGTTGCAAAAGTGTTTTTAATTTTTTACTGTTGAAACTTGTGGTGTGTTTTAAATTTAGGTGCATCTAATAGTTAGAAAAATATGAAACTTTACATAATTAGCAAAATGTTTAAATTACACCTATCTAATAAACAGCCTCCTCCATATCCCCTCAAGCTGTCCTATCCATCACCTAGATAGGTGTGTTTTCTACCATTTAGGTAGAAGTAAACGTCAAACAATTTGCTTCTAATTTAGATAAAGTAGCTGGAAGTTATATCATGCAAATTCTACATGTCAGGTCTGCCTATTAAACAATTGCTGTAATATGTATTTACAGAACTTCCATTTTCTCTATACTTGACCTACACAACTTCATGTTTTTGGTAGGTGTTTGTACACAATGGCGTGGCCTTTCATCTATAGGCGCCATCCATTTCCTGAACTGGGCACCATCATTGGTATTTAACAGGCCCAAATTACTTAAGTGCATCTCAATATGCCTTTTAAATAGGCTGTCAGGCTTATAAAGTTTACTGGAAGAATACTAAAATTATATGCAAGACTGTGACAACTTGTCAGTGATGAAGACACCACAAAAGAACCCAGCATGGTAAAACTCTTGGTTTTGACCTGTGACAACATACAAGGCAAAAATACACTGTAAACAAATGTACCCTTTAACGCTAGTATCAATTAGACAATAAGATGCATTTTTAGCAAAAAATCTTGCTAAATAATGTATGAGTCTTACTGTCCGGAGGCAGCTTATTCTGAATGGAGATGCTGACACCATCCTTCCTGATCACTGAGAGACCTGTTCTCTCTGTGACTGACCCGCACTGATCTATCTGATCGGTGTGGTACAGGAGAAAAATATATAGGGACCTGCTAGGATACTGCATGTCCTATGTAGCTGAAGGACCTTTGTCATGTATATAGTGCTTATGTGTTATCTTATGTATATCTTTTATATCTATGTTATCTATGTCTTATCGTATTTATATCTTATCTTGTCTATATCTTATCAATATTTATCGTATCTATATCTTAACTTATCTATAGCTTATCTATATCTTATCTGTATCTAATCTATACTTTATCTTATCTATATCTTATCTATATCTTAGCTTATCCATATCATACCTATATCTTTTCTTATCTATATCTTATCTATATATTAGCTATATCTTATCTTATTTATATCTTATCAATATCTATATATTATCTCTCTTATCTAGATATATAACTTATATATACCTTATCTTATCAATATCTTATCTTATCTATATAATATCTATATCTCATCTATATTTTATCTTTATCTATATGTAATTGATAATTTATCTTATCTATATCTTATCTTATATTTCTTATCTATATCTTATCTTATCCATATCCTTTCTTATCTATATCTTATCTTGTATATATCAAATCTTGTATATATCTTATATATATTTATATCTTATCTATATCATATGTATATCTTATCTCATCTATATCCTATATAAACCTTATTTCATCTATATCTTATCTATATTTTATCTATATCTTAAGTTATCTATACAGTATCTATCTTATCTATATTTTATCTATATTTTATCTATATGTTTTCTATATCTTATCCTTATCCACTCTATTCTACTCTACAGCACTAAAGTTAGTGTTGTCAAATCCTCCACAAATTTACACCTCCAGGAAATCTTAAATAGTTGCAAAAGTGTTTTTCCTTTTTTACTGTTGAAACTTGTGGTGTGTTTTAAATTTAGGTGCATCTAATAGTTAGAAAAATATGAAACTTTCCATAAATTACTAGCAAAATGTTTAAATTACACCTATCTAAAATAACAGCCTCCTCCATATCCCCTCAAGCTGTCCTATCCATCACCTAGATAGGTGTGTTTTCTACCATTTAGGTAGAAGTAAACGTCAAACAATTTGCTTCTAATTTAGATAAAGTAGCTGGAAGTTATATCATGCAAACTCTACATGTAAGGTCTGCCTTTTATACAATTGCTGTAATATGTATTTACAGAACTTCCAGTTTCTCTATACTTGACCTACACAACTTCATGTTTTTGGTTGGTGTTTGTACACAATGGCGTGGCCTTTCATCTATAGGCACCATCCATTTCCTGAACTGGGCACCATCATTGGTATTTAACAGGCCCAAATTACTTAAGTGCATCTCAATATGCCTTTTAAATAGGCTGTCAGGCTTATAAAGTTTACTGGAAGAATACTAAAATTATAGGCAAGACTGTGACAACTTATCAGTGCTGAAGACACCACAAAAGAACCCAGCATGGTAAAACTCTTGGTTTTGACCCGTGACAACATACAAGGCAAAAATACACTGTAAACAAATGTACTCTTTAACACTAGTATCAATTAGACAATAAGATGCATTTTTAGCAAAAAACCTTGCTAAAAAATGTATGCATCTTACTTTCCGAAGGCAGCTAATTCTGAATGAAGAGATGCTGACACCATCCTTACTGATTACTGAGAGATCTGTTCTCTCTGTGACTGACCCACACTGATATATCTGATCGGTGTGGTACAGGAGAAAAAGATATAGGGACCTGCTAGGATACTGCATGTCCTATGTAGCTGAAGGACCTTTGTCATCATGTATATAGTGCTTATGTTTTATCTTATCTATATCTTTTATATCTATATGTTATCTATGTCTTACCGTATTTATATCTTATCTTGTCTATATCTTATTAATATCTATAGCTTATCTATATCTTAACTTATCAATAGCTTATCTATACCTTATCTTATCAATATCTTATCTATATCTTATCTGTATCTAATCTGTACTTTATCTTATCTATATCTTATATATCTTATATATATCTTAACTATATCTTATCGATATCTTAGCTTATCCATATCATACCTATATCTTTTCTTATCTATATCTTATCTATACCTTTTCTATATATTAGCTATTTCTATATCTTATTTTATCTATATATACCATATCTATATCTTATCTTATTTATATCTTATCAATATCTATATCTTATCTATCTTATCTAGATATATAACTTATCTATACCTTATTTTTATTAATATCTTATCTATATATTATCTATATAATATCTATATCTTATCTATATTTTATCTTTATCTATATGTAATTGATAATTTATCTTATCTATATCTTATCTTATATTTATTATCTATATCTTAGCTTATCCATATCCTTTCTTATCTATATCTTATCTTGTATATATCAAATCTTGTATATATCTTATATATGTCTATATCTTATCTATATGATATGTATATCTTATCTATATCTTATCTTATCTATATCCTATATAAACCTTATTTCAGCTATATCTTATCTATATTTTATCTATAGCTTAAGTTATCTAAACAGTATCTATACCTTATCTATATCATATGTATATCTTATCTATATCTTATCTTATCTATACCCTATATAAACCTTATTTCATCTATATCTTATCTATATTTTATCTATATCTTAAGTTATCTATACAGTATCTATATCTTATCTATATTTTATCTATATCTATGTTTTCTATATCTTATCCTTATCCACTCTATTCTACTCTACAGCACTAAAGTTAGTGTTGTCAAATCCTCCACAAATTTACACCTCCAGGAAATCTTAATTAGTTGCAAAAGTGTTTTTAATTTTTTACTGTTGAAACTTGTGTGTTTTAAATTTAGGTGCATCTAATAGTTAGAAAAATATGAAACTTTCCATAATTTATTAGCAAAATGTTTAAATTACACCTATCTAAAAACAGCCTCCTCCATATCCCCTCAAGCTGTCCTATCCATCACCTAGATAGGTGTGTTTTCTACCATTTAGGTAGAAGTAAACGTCAAACAATTTGCTTCTAATTTAGATAAAGTAGCTGGAAGTTATATCATGCAAACTCTACATGTCAGGTCTTCCTATTAAACAATTGCTGTAATATGTATTTACAGAACTTCCATTTTCTCTATACTTGACCTACACAACTTCATGTTTTTGGTAGGTGTTCGTACACAATGGCGTGTCCTTTCTTCTATAGGTGCCATCCATTTCCTGAACTGGGCACCATCATTGGTATTTAACAGGCCCAAATTACTTAAGTGCATCTCAATATGCCTTTTAAATAGGCTGTCAGGATTATAAAGTTTACTGGAAGAATACGAAAATTATATGCAAGACTGTGACAACTTATCAGTGCTGAAGACACCACAAAAGAACCCAGCATGGCAAAACTCTTGGTTTTGACCTGTGACAACATACAAGGCAAAAATACACTGTAAACAAATGTACTCTTTAACGCTAGTATCAATTAGACAATAAGATGCATTTTTAGCAAAAAATCTTGCTAAATAATGTATGCGTCTTACTGTCCGGAGGCAGCTTATTCTGAATGAAGAGATGCTGACACCATCCTTCCTGATCACTGAGAGACCTGTTCTCTCTGTGACTGACCCGCACTGATCTATCTGATCGGTGTGGTACAGGAGAAAAAGATATAGGGACCTGCTAGGATACTGCATGTCCTATGTAGCTGAAGGACCTTTGTCATCATGTATATAGTGCTTATGTTTTATCTTATCTATATCTTTTATATCTATATGTTATCTATGTCTTATCGTATTTATATCTTATCTTGTCTATATCTTATCAATATCTATAGCTTATCTATATCTTAAATTATCAATAGCTTATCTATACCTTATCTTATCAATATCTTGCCTATATCTTATCTGTATCTAATCTATACTTTATCTTATCTATATCTTATATATATCTTATCTATATCTTATCGATATCTTAGCTTATCCATATCATACCTATATCTTTTCTTATCTATATATTATCTATATCCATACCTTATCTATATATTAGCTATATCTATATCTTATTTTATCTATATATTATCATATCTATATCTTATCTTATTTATATCTTATCAATATCTATATCTTATCTCTCTTATCTAGATATATAACTTATCTATACCTTATTTTATCAATATCTTATCTTATCTATATATTATCTATATAATATCTATATCTTATCTATATTTTATCTTTATATATATGTAATTGATAATTTATCTTATCTATATCTTATCTTATATTTCTTATCTATATCTTATCTATATCGTAGCTTATTCATATACTTTCTTATCTATATCTTATCTTGCATATGTCAAATCTTGAATACATCTTATATATGTCTATATCTTATCTATATCATATGTATATCTTATCTATATCTTATCTATATCCTATATAAACCTTATCTTATCTATATTTTATCTATATCTTAAGTTATCTATTCAGCATCTATGTCTTATCTATATTTTATCTATATCTATGTTTTCTATATCTTATTCTTATCCACTCTATTCTACTCTACAGCACTAAAGTTAGTGATGTCAAATCCTCCACAAATTTACACCTCCAGGAAATCTTAATTAGATGCAAAAGTGTTTTTCCTTTTTTACTGTTGAAACTTGTGGTGTTTTAAATTTAGGTGCATCTAATAGTTAGAAAAATATGAAACTTTCCATAAATTATTAGCAAAATGTTTAAATTACACCTATCTAATAAACAGCCTCCTCCATATCCCCTCAAGCTGTCCTATCCATCACCTAGATAGGTGTGTTTTCTACCATTTAGGTAGAAGTAAACGTCAAACAATTTGCTTCTAATTTAGATAAAGTAGCTGGAAGTTATATCATGCAAATTCTACATGTCAGGTCTGCCTATTAAACAATTGCTGTAATATGTATTTACAGAACTTCCATTTTCTCTATACTTGACCTACACAACTTCATGTTTTTGGTAGGTGTTTGTACACAATGGCGTGGCCTTTCATCTATAGGCGCCATCCATTTCCTGAACTGGGCACCATCATTGGTATTTAACAGGCCCAAATTACTTAAGTGCATCTCAATATGCCTTTTAAATAGGCTGCCAGGCTTATAAAGTTTACTGGAAGAATACTAAAATTATATGCAAGACTGTGACAACTTATCAGTGATGAAGACACCACAAAAGAACCCAGCATGGTAAAACTCTTGGTTTTGACCTGTGACAACATACAAGGCAAAAATACACTGTAAACAAATGTACTCTTTAACGCTAGTATCAATTAGACAATAAGATGCATTTTTAGCAAAAAATCTTGCTAAATAATGTATGCGTCTTACTGTCCGGAGGCAGCTTATTCTGAATGAAGAGATGCTGACACCATCCTTCCTGATCACTGAGAGACCTGTTCTCTCTGTGACTGACCCGCACTGATCTATCTGATCGGTGTGGTACAGGAGAAAAAGATATAGGGACCTGCTAGGATACTGCATGTCCTATGTAGCTGAAGGACCTTTGTCATCATGTATATAGTGCTTATGTGTTATCTTATCTATATCTTTTATATCTATATGTTATCTATGTCTTATCATATTTATATCTTATCTATATCTTATCAATATCTATCTTATCTATATCTTAACTTATCTATATATTATCTGTATCTAATCTATACTTTATCTTATCTATATCTTATATAATCTTATCTATATCTTATCTATATCTTATCTCATCTATATCCTATATAAACCTTATTTCATCTATATCTTATCTATATTTTATCTATATCTTAAGTTATCTATACAGTATCTATATCTTATCTATATCATATGTATATCTTATCTATGTCTTATCTTATCTATATCCTATATAAACCTTATTTCATCTATATCTTATCTATATTTTATCTATATCTTAAGTTATCTATACAGTATCTATATCTTATCTATATCTTATCTATATTTTATCTATATCTATGTTTTCTATATCTTATCCTTATCCACTCTATTCTACTCTACAGCACTAAAGTTAGTGTTGTCAAATCCTCCACAAATTTACACCTCCAGGAAATCTTAATTAGTTGCAAAAGTGTTTTTAATTTTTTACTGTTGAAACTTGTGGTGTGTTTTAAATTTAGGTGCATCTAATAGTTAGAAAAATATGAAACTTTCCATAATTAGCAAAATGTTTAAATTACACCTATCTAATAAACAGCCTCCTCCATATCCCCTCAAGCTGTCCTATCCATCACCTAGATAGGTGTGTTTTCTACCATTTAGGTAGAAGTAAACGTCAAACAATTTGCTTCTAATTTAGATAAAGTAGCTGGAAGTTATATCATGCAAATTCTACATGTCAGGTCTGCCTATTAAACAATTGCTGTAATATGTATTTACAGAACTTCCATTTTCTCTATACTTGACCTACACAACTTCATGTTTTTGGTAGGTGTTTGTACACAATGGCGTGGCCTTTCATCTATAGGCGCCATCCATTTCCTGAACTGGGCACCATCATTGGTATTTAACAGGCCCAAATTACTTAAGTGCATCTCAATATGCCTTTTAAATAGGCTGTCAGGCTTATAAAGTTTACTGGAAGAATACTAAAATTATATGCAAGACTGTGACAACTTGTCAGTGATGAAGACACCACAAAAGAACCCAGCATGGTAAAACTCTTGGTTTTGACCTGTGACAACATACAAGGCAAAAATACACTGTAAACAAATGTACTCTTTAACGCTAGTATCAATTAGACAATAAGATGCATTTTTAGCAAAAAATCTTGCTAAATAATGTATGCGTCTTACTGTCCGGAGGCAGCTTATTCTGAATGGAGATGCTGACACCATCCTTCCTGATCACTGAGAGACCTGTTCTCTCTGTGACTGACCTGCACTGATCTATCTGATCGGTGTGGTACAGGAGAAAAATATATAGGGACCTGCTAGGATACTGCATGTCCTATGTAGCTGAAGGACCTTTGTCATGTATATAGTGCTTATGTGTTATCTTATGTATATCTTTTATATCTATGTTATCTATGTCTTATCGTATTTATATCTTATCTTGTCTATATCTTATCAATATTTATCTTATCTATATCTTAACTTATCTATAGCTTATCTATATCTTATCTGTATCTAATCTATACTTTATCTTATCTATATCTTATCTATATCTTAGCTTATCCATATCATACCTATATCTTTTCTTATCTATATCTTATCTATATATTAGCTATATCTTATCTTATTTATATCTTATCAATATCTATATATTATCTCTCTTATCTAGATATATAACTTATATATACCTTATCTTATCAATATCTTATCTTATCTATATAATATCTATATCTCATCTATATTTTATCTTTATCTATATGTAATTGATAATTTATCTTATCTATATCTTATCTTATATTTCTTATCTATATCTTATCTTATCCATATCCTTTCTTATCTATATCTTATCTTGTATATATCAAATCTTGTATATATCTTATATATATTTATATCTTATCTATATCATATGTATATCTTATCTCATCTATATCCTATATAAACCTTATTTCATCTATATCTTATCTATATTTTATCTATATCTTAAGTTATCTATACAGTATCTATCTTATCTATATTTTATCTATATTTTATCTATATGTTTTCTATATCTTATCCTTATCCACTCTATTCTACTCTACAGCACTAAAGTTAGTGTTGTCAAATCCTCCACAAATTTACACCTCCAGGAAATCTTAAATAGTTGCAAAAGTGTTTTTCCTTTTTTACTGTTGAAACTTGTGGTGTGTTTTAAATTTAGGTGCATCTAATAGTTAGAAAAATATGAAACTTTCCATAAATTACTAGCAAAATGTTTAAATTACACCTATCTAAAATAACAGCCTCCTCCATATCCCCTCAAGCTGTCCTATCCATCACCTAGATAGGTGTGTTTTCTACCATTTAGGTAGAAGTAAACGTCAAACAATTTGCTTCTAATTTAGATAAAGTAGCTGGAAGTTATATCATGCAAACTCTACATGTAAGGTCTGCCTTTTATACAATTGCTGTAATATGTATTTACAGAACTTCCAGTTTCTCTATACTTGACCTACACAACTTCATGTTTTTGGTTGGTGTTTGTACACAATGGCGTGGCCTTTCATCTATAGGCACCATCCATTTCCTGAACTGGGCACCATCATTGGTATTTAACAGGCCCAAATTACTTAAGTGCATCTCAATATGCCTTTTAAATAGGCTGTCAGGCTTATAAAGTTTACTGGAAGAATACTAAAATTATAGGCAAGACTGTGACAACTTATCAGTGCTGAAGACACCACAAAAGAACCCAGCATGGTAAAACTCTTGGTTTTGACCCGTGACAACATACAAGGCAAAAATACACTGTAAACAAATGTACTCTTTAACACTAGTATCAATTAGACAATAAGATGCATTTTTAGCAAAAAACCTTGCTAAAAAATGTATGCATCTTACTTTCCGAAGGCAGCTAATTCTGAATGAAGAGATGCTGACACCATCCTTACTGATTACTGAGAGATCTGTTCTCTCTGTGACTGACCCACACTGATATATCTGATCGGTGTGGTACAGGAGAAAAAGATATAGGGACCTGCTAGGATACTGCATGTCCTATGTAGCTGAAGGACCTTTGTCATCATGTATATAGTGCTTATGTTTTATCTTATCTATATCTTTTATATCTATATGTTATCTATGTCTTACCGTATTTATATCTTATCTTGTCTATATCTTATTAATATCTATAGCTTATCTATATCTTAACTTATCAATAGCTTATCTATACCTTATCTTATCAATATCTTATCTATATCTTATCTGTATCTAATCTGTACTTTATCTTATCTATATCTTATATATCTTATATATATCTTAACTATATCTTATCGATATCTTAGCTTATCCATATCATACCTATATCTTTTCTTATCTATATCTTATCTATACCTTTTCTATATATTAGCTATTTCTATATCTTATTTTATCTATATATACCATATCTATATCTTATCTTATTTATATCTTATCAATATCTATATCTTATCTATCTTATCTAGATATATAACTTATCTATACCTTATTTTTATTAATATCTTATCTATATATTATCTATATAATATCTATATCTTATCTATATTTTATCTTTATCTATATGTAATTGATAATTTATCTTATCTATATCTTATCTTATATTTATTATCTATATCTTAGCTTATCCATATCCTTTCTTATCTATATCTTATCTTGTATATATCAAATCTTGTATATATCTTATATATGTCTATATCTTATCTATATGATATGTATATCTTATCTATATCTTATCTTATCTATATCCTATATAAACCTTATTTCAGCTATATCTTATCTATATTTTATCTATAGCTTAAGTTATCTAAACAGTATCTATACCTTATCTATATCATATGTATATCTTATCTATATCTTATCTTATCTATACCCTATATAAACCTTATTTCATCTATATCTTATCTATATTTTATCTATATCTTAAGTTATCTATACAGTATCTATATCTTATCTATATTTTATCTATATCTATGTTTTCTATATCTTATCCTTATCCACTCTATTCTACTCTACAGCACTAAAGTTAGTGTTGTCAAATCCTCCACAAATTTACACCTCCAGGAAATCTTAATTAGTTGCAAAAGTGTTTTTAATTTTTTACTGTTGAAACTTGTGTGTTTTAAATTTAGGTGCATCTAATAGTTAGAAAAATATGAAACTTTCCATAATTTATTAGCAAAATGTTTAAATTACACCTATCTAAAAACAGCCTCCTCCATATCCCCTCAAGCTGTCCTATCCATCACCTAGATAGGTGTGTTTTCTACCATTTAGGTAGAAGTAAACGTCAAACAATTTGCTTCTAATTTAGATAAAGTAGCTGGAAGTTATATCATGCAAACTCTACATGTCAGGTCTTCCTATTAAACAATTGCTGTAATATGTATTTACAGAACTTCCATTTTCTCTATACTTGACCTACACAACTTCATGTTTTTGGTAGGTGTTCGTACACAATGGCGTGTCCTTTCTTCTATAGGTGCCATCCATTTCCTGAACTGGGCACCATCATTGGTATTTAACAGGCCCAAATTACTTAAGTGCATCTCAATATGCCTTTTAAATAGGCTGTCAGGATTATAAAGTTTACTGGAAGAATACGAAAATTATATGCAAGACTGTGACAACTTATCAGTGCTGAAGACACCACAAAAGAACCCAGCATGGCAAAACTCTTGGTTTTGACCTGTGACAACATACAAGGCAAAAATACACTGTAAACAAATGTACTCTTTAACGCTAGTATCAATTAGACAATAAGATGCATTTTTAGCAAAAAATCTTGCTAAATAATGTATGCGTCTTACTGTCCGGAGGCAGCTTATTCTGAATGAAGAGATGCTGACACCATCCTTCCTGATCACTGAGAGACCTGTTCTCTCTGTGACTGACCCGCACTGATCTATCTGATCGGTGTGGTACAGGAGAAAAAGATATAGGGACCTGCTAGGATACTGCATGTCCTATGTAGCTGAAGGACCTTTGTCATCATGTATATAGTGCTTATGTTTTATCTTATCTATATCTTTTACATCTATATGTTATCTATGTCTTATCGTATTTATATCTTATCTTGTCTATATCTTATCAATATCTATAGCTTATCTATATCTTAAATTATCAATAGCTTATCTATACCTTATCTTATCAATATCTTGCCTATATCTTATCTGTATCTAATCTATACTTTATCTTATCTATATCTTATATATATCTTATCTATATCTTATCGATATCTTAGCTTATCCATATCATACCTATATCTTTTCTTATCTATATATTATCTATATCCATACCTTATCTATATATTAGCTATATCTATATCTTATTTTATCTATATATTATCATATCTATATCTTATCTTATTTATATCTTATCAATATCTATATCTTATCTCTCTTATCTAGATATATAACTTATCTATACCTTATTTTATCAATATCTTATCTTATCTATATATTATCTATGTAATATCTATATCTTATCTATATTTTATCTTTATATATATGTAATTGATAATTTATCTTATCTATATCTTATCTTATATTTCTTATCTATATCTTATCTATATCGTAGCTTATTCATATACTTTCTTATCTATATCTTATCTTGCATATGTCAAATCTTGAATACATCTTATATATGTCTATATCTTATCTATATCATATGTTTATCTTATCTATATCTTATCTATATCCTATATAAACCTTATCTTATCTATATTTTATCTATATCTTAAGTTATCTATTCAGCATCTATGTCTTATCTATATTTTATCTATATCTATGTTTTCTATATCTTATCCTTATCCACTCTATTCTACTCTACAGCACTAAAGTTAGTGATGTCAAATCCTCCACAAATTTACACCTCCAGGAAATCTTAATTAGATGCAAAAGTGTTTTTCCTTTTTTACTGTTGAAACTTGTGGTGTTTTAAATTTAGGTGCATCTAATAGTTAGAAAAATATGAAACTTTCCATAAATTATTAGCAAAATGTTTAAATTACACCTATCTAAAAAACAGCCTCCTCCATATCCCCTCAAGCTGTCCTATCCATCACCTAGATAGGTGTGTTTTCTACCATTTAGGTAGAAGTAAACGTCAAACAATTTGCTTCTAATTTAGATAAAGTAGCTGGAAGTTATATCATGCAAACTCTACATGTCAGGTCTGCCTATTAAACAATTGCTGTAATATGTATTTACAGAACTTCCATTTTCTCTATACTTGACCTACACAACTTCATGTTTTTGGTAGGTGTTTGTACACAATGGCGTGGCCTTTCATCTATAGGCGCCATCCATTTCCTGAACTGGGCACCATCATTGGTATTTAACAGGCCCAAATTACTTAAGTGCATCTCAATATGCCTTTTAAATAGGCTGTCAGGCTTATAAAGTTTACTGGAAGAATACTAAAATTATAGGCAAGACTGTGACAACTTATCAGTGCTGAAGACACCACAAAAGAACCCAGCATGGTAAAACTCTTGGTTTTGACCCGTGACAACATACAAGGCAAAAATACACTGTAAACAAATGTACTCTTTAACGCTAGTATCAATTAGACAATAAGATGCATTTTTAGCAAAAAATCTTGCTAAAAAATGTATGCATCTTACTTTCCGGAGGCAGCTAATTCTGAATGAAGAGATGCTGACACCATCCTTACTGATTACTGAGAGATCTGTTCTCTCTGTGACTGACCCACACTGATATATCTGATCGGTGTGGTACAGGAGAAAAAGATATAGGGACCTGCTAGGATACTGCATGTCCTATGTAGCTGAAGGACCTTTGTCATCATGTATATAGTGCTTATGTTTTATCTTATCTATATCTTTTATATCTATATGTTATCTATGTCTTATCGTATTTATATCTTATCTTGTCTATATCTTATTAATATCTATAGCTTATCTATATCTTAACTTATCAATAGCTTATCTATACCTTATCAATATCTTATCTATATCTTATCTGTATCTAATCTATACTTTATCTTATCTATATCTTATATATCTTATATATCTTAACTATATCTTATCGATATCTTAGCTTATCCATATCATACCTATATCTTTTCTTATCTATATCTTATCTATACCTTTTCTATATATTAGCTATTTCTATATCTTATTTTATCTATATATATATATATCATATCTATATCTTATCTATATCTTATCTTATTTATATCTTATCAATATCTATATCTTATCTATCTTATCTAGATATATAACTTATCTATACCTTATTTTATCAATATCTTATCTATATATTATCTATATAATATCTATATCTTATCTATATTTTATCTTTATCTATATGTAATTGATAATTTATCTTATCTATATCTTATCTTATATTTATTATCTATATCTTAGCTTATCCATATCCTTTCTTATCTATATCTTATCTTGTATATATCAAATCTTGTATATATCTTATATATGTCTATATCTTATCTATATGATATGTATATCTTATCTATATCTTATCTTATCTATATCCTATATAAACCTTATTTCAGCTATATCTTATCTATATTTTATCTATAGCTTAAGTTATCTATACAGTATCTATATCTTATCTATATCATATGTATATCTTATCTATATCTTATCTTATCTATACCCTATATAAGCCTTATTTCATCTATATCTTATCTATATTTTATCTATATCTTAAGTTATCTATACAGTATCTATATCTTATCTATATTTTATCTATATCTATGTTTTCTATATCTTATCCTTATCCACTCTATTCTACTCTACAGCACTAAAGTTAGTGTTGTCAAATCCTCCACAAATTTACACCTCCAGGAAATCTTAATTAGTTGCAAAAGTGTTTTTAATTTTTTACTGTTGAAACTTGTGTGTTTTAAATTTAGGTGCATCTAATAGTTAGAAAAATGTGAAACTTTCCATAATTTATTAGCAAAATGTTTAAATTACACCTATCTAAAAACAGCCTCCTCCATATCCCCTCAAGCTGTCCTATCCATCACCTAGATAGGTGTGTTTTCTACCATTTAGGTAGAAGTAAACGTCAAACAATTTGCTTCTAATTTAGATAAAGTAGCTGGAAGTTATATCATGCAAATTCTACATGTCAGGTCTGCCTATTAAACAATTGCTGTAATATGTATTTACAGAACTTCCATTTTCTCTATACTTGACCTACACAACTTCATGTTTTTGGTAGGTGTTTGTACACAATGGCGTGGCCTTTCATCTATAGGCGCCATCCATTTCCTGAACTGGGCACCATCATTGGTATTTAACAGGCCCAAATTACTTAAGTGCATCTCAATATGCCTTTTAAATAGGCTGTCAGGCTTATAAAGTTTACTGGAAGAATACTAAAATTATATGCAAGACTGTGACAACTTATCAGTGATGAAGACACCACAAAAGAACCCAGCATGGTAAAACTCTTGGTTTTGACCTGTGACAACATACAAGGCAAAAATACACTGTAAACAAATGTACTCTTTAACGCTAGTATCAATTAGACAATAAGATGCATTTTTAGCAAAAAATCTTGCTAAATAATGTATGCGTCTTACTGTCCGGAGGCAGCTTATTCTGAATGAAGAGATGCTGACACCATCCTTCCTGATCACTGAGAGACCTGTTCTCTCTGTGACTGACCCGCACTGATCTATCTGATCGGTGTGGTACAGGAGAAAAAGATATAGGGACCTGCTAGGATACTGCATGCCCTATGTAGCTGAAGGACCTTTGTCATGTATATAGTGCTTATGTGTTATCTTATGTCTATCTTTTATATCTATGTTATCTATGTCTTATCGTATTTATATCTTATCTTGTCTATATCTTATCAATATCTATCTTATCTATATCTTAATTTATCTATAGCTTATCTATATCTTATCTGTATCTAATCTATACTTTATCTTATCTATATCTTATCTATATCTTATCGATATCTTAGCTTATCCATGTCATACCTATATCTTTTCTTATCTATATATTAGCTATATCTTATCTTATTTATATCTTATCAATATCTATATCTTATCTAGATATATAACTTTTGTATACCTTATCTTATCAATATCTTATCTTATCTATATCTTATCTATATAATATCTATATCTCATCTATATTTTATCTTTATCTATATGTAATTGATAATTTATCTTATCTATATCTTATCTTATATTTCTTATCTATATCTTATCTATATCTTAGCTTATCCATATCCTTTCTTATCTATATCTTATCTTGTATATATCAAATCTTGTATATATCTTATATATGTTTATATCTTATCTATATCATATGTATATCTTATCTCATCTATATCCTATATAAACCTTATTTCATCTATATCTTATCTATATTTTATCTATATCTTAAGTTATCTATACAGTATCTATCTTATCTATATTTTATCTATATTTTATCTATATGTTTTCTATATCTTATCCTTATCCACTCTATTCTACTCTACAGCACTAAAGTTAGTGTTGTCAAATCCTCCACAAATTTACACCTCCAGGAAATCTTAAATAGTTGCAAAAGTGTTTTTCCTTTTTTACTGTTGAAACTGGTGGTGTGTTTTAAATTTAGGTGCATCTAATAGTTAGAAAAATATGAAACTTTCCATAAATTACTAGCAAAATGTTTAAATTACACCTATCTAAAAAAACAGCATCCTCCATATCCCCTCAAGCTGTCCTATCCATCACCTAGATAGGTGTGTTTTCTACCATTTAGGTAGAAGTAAACATCAAACAATTTGCTTCTAATTTAGATAAAGTAGCTGGAAGTTATATCATGCAAACTCTACATGTAAGGTCTGCCTTTTATACAATTGCTGTAATATGTATTTACAGAACTTCCAGTTTCTCTATACTTGACCTACACAACTTCATGTTTTTGGTTGGTGTTTGTACACAATGGCGTGGCCTTTCATCTATAGGCGCCATCCATTTCCTGAACTGGGCACCATCATTGGTATTTAACAGGCCCAAATTACTTAAGTGCATCTCAATATGCCTTTTAAATAGGCTGTCAGGCTTATAAAGTTTACTGGAAGAATACTAAAATTATAGGCAAGACTGTGACAACTTATCAGTGCTGAAGACACCACAAAAGAACCCAGCATGGTAAAACTCTTGGTTTTGACCCGTGACAACATACAAGGCAAAAATACACTGTAAACAAATGTACTCTTTAACACTAGTATCAATTAGACAATAAGATGCATTTTTAGCAAAAAATCTTGCTAAAAAATGTATGCATCTTACTTTCCGGAGGCAGCTAATTCTGAATGAAGAGATGCTGACACCATCCTTACTGATTACTGAGAGATCTGTTCTCTCTGTGACTGACCCACACTGATATATCTGATCGGTGTGGTACAGGAGAAAAAGATATAGGGACCTGCTAGGATACTGCATGTCCTATGTAGCTGAAGGACCTTTGTCATCATGTATATAGTGCTTATGTTTTATCTTATCTATATCTTTTATATCTATATGTTATCTATGTCTTATCGTATTTATATCTTATCTTGTCTATATCTTATTAATATCTATAGCTTATCTATATCTTAACTTATCAATAGCTTATCTATACCTTATCTTATCAATATCTTATCTATATATTATCTGTATCTAATCTATACTTTATCTTATCTATATCTTATATATCTTAACTATATCTTATCGATATCTTAGCTTATCCATATCATACCTATATCTTTTCTTATCTATATCTTATCTATACCTTTTCTATATATTAGCTATTTCTATATCTTATTTTATCTATATATATATATATATCATATCTATATCTATATCTTCACCACCCTGATCTCCTCACTATCCAACAACCCCAAGAAACTTTTTGACACCTTTCACTCCCTCCTCAGGCCAAAAGCACAAGCCCCTATCACAGACATTTGCGCTGATGACCTGGCCTCCCACTTTATAGAGAAAATAGACAATATCCGTCAGGAAATCCGCTCCCAATCACCAAGTTCAGTGACTCCCATCCCTCCCTGCATTTCCCCTGGCTCACTCTCCACATTTGCTCCCATCACAGAAGAAGAAGTCTCCAGGCTCCTCTCCTCTTCTCGTCCAACTACATGCACAACCGACCCCATTCCCTCACATCTCCTCCAGTCTCTCTCCCCAGTCGTCACAACTCACCTAACTACAATCTTTAATCTCTCCCTCTCCTCTGGCATTTTCCCCTCCTCCTTCAAACACTCTATCATTACTCCATTACTAAAGAAACCCACCCTTGACCCATCCTGCACAAACAACTACAGACCAGTCTCCAATCTCCCCTTCATCTCTAAACTCTTGGAGCGCCTGATATACTCACGCCTTACCCGTTACCTCTCCACTCACTCCCTCCTAGACCCTTCACAGTCCGGTTTCCGCCCCCTACATTCGACAGAAACTGCACTCAAAGTGACCAATGACCTTCTGACAGCAAAACGTAATGGTGACCATTCTCTGCTCATTCTTCTCGACCTTTCTGCAGCTTTCGACACTGTTGACCATCCTCTCCTACTCTCTAGGCTCCAGTCACTAGGCATTAAGGACACTGCTCTTTCCTGGTTCTCCTCCTATCTTTCCGACCGCTCCTTCAGTGTTCTGTTTTCTGGCTCCACTTCATCTCCTCTTCCTCTCACTGTTGGGGTACCTCAGGGCTCAGTCCTTGGCCCCCTTCTCTTCTCTCTCTATACAGCCCCAATTGGACAGACCATCAGCAGATTTGGCTTTCAGTACCATCTTTATGCTGATGACACACAACTGTACACATCATCCCCTGACCTTACCTCCGCTGTACTACAGAACGCCACTGACTGTCTGTCTGCAGTCTCCAACATCATGTCTGCTCTCTATCTGAAACTCAACCTCTCCAAAACTGAACTTCTTCTGCTCCCACCATCTACTAACCTCCCTAAATCTGACATTTCCCTCTCTGTGGGTGGCACCATAATAACACCCCGACAGCAGGTGCGCTGTCTGGGTGTTATGTTCGACTCCGATCTCTCCTTCACCTCCCATATACAATCTCTTGCCCGCTCATGGCGCTTACACCTAAAGAACATCTCTAGAATCCGCCCTTTTCTCACCATGGAAACAACAAAAACTCTCACTGTCGCCCTGATCCACTCCCGCCTAGACTACTGTAATGCTCTATTAATTGGCCTCCCTCTCACTCGACTCTCCCCTCTCCAGTCTATCCTTAATGCAGCAGCCAGGGTTGTCCATCTGGCTAATCGTTTCTCAGACGCGTCCGCTCTTCGCCAGTCATTACACTGGCTACCAATTCATTACAGGGTACAATTCAAAGTACTTGTTCTCACCCACAAAGCTCTCCACAGTGCGGCACCCCCTTACATCTCCTCCCTCATTTCTGTCTATCGGCCTAACCGACCGCTGCGCTCTGCAAAAGACTTTCGACTAACCTCTGCCCTAATCCGTACCTCCCACTCCCGACTCCAAGACTTCTCCCGTGCTGCGCCAATCCTCTGGAATGCTCTACCCCAAAATATTAGGACCATCCACTATTTGCATAGTTTTAGGCGCTCGCTCAAAACACATTTGTTCAGAGCGGCCTATCACATTCAGTAATCAAAGTCATGTTTGTGTGTGTGTAGCCCATTCACTATCTCCATCTAACCCCCACCCCCTGAAGATGGCTGGACCGTCATTGTAAATACATCATTGTAAATACAAACCTGTGATTTGTATCCCCCCCACCTCATTGTAGATTGTAAGCTCCACGAGCAGGGTCGTCTTATTTCGCTTTAATTATTGTATTGTTAACGTTGTTACTTATGACTGTTGTGTTTGAAACTGTTCAACTGTAAAGCGCTGCGGAATATGTTGGCGCTATATAAATAAAGATTATTATTATTATTATTATATCTTATCTATATCTTATCTTATTTATATCTTATCAATATATATATCTTATCTATCTTATCTAGATATACACTCACTGGCCACTTTATTAGGTACACCATGCTAGTAAGGGGTTGGACCCCCTTTTGCCTTCAGAACTGCCTCAATTCTTCATGGCAGAGATTCAACAAGGTGCTGGAAGCATTCCTCAGAGATTTTGGACCATATTGACATGATGGCATCACACAGTTGGCGCAGATTTGTCGGCTGCACATCCCTGATGCGAATCTCCCGTTCCACCACATCCCAAAGATGCTCTATTGGATTGAGATCTGGTGACTGAGGAGGCCATTTGAGTACAGTGAACTCATTGTCATGTTCAAGAAACCAATCTGAGATGATTCGAGCTTTATGACATGGCGCATTATCCTGCTGAAAGTAGCCATCAGATGTTGGGTACATTGTGGTCATAAAGGGATGGACATGGTCAGCAACAATACTCAGGTAGGCTGTGGCGTTGCAACGATGCTCAATTGGTACCAAGGGGCCCAAAGAGTGCCAAGAAAAAATTCCCCACACCATGACACCACCACCACCAGCCTGAACCGTTGATACAAGGCAGGATGGATCCATGCTTTCATGTTGTTTACGCCAAATTCTGACCCTACCATCCGAATGTCGCAGCAGAAATCGAGACTCATCAGACCAGGCAACGTTTTTCCAATCTTCTACTGTCCAATTTCGATGAGCTTGTGCAAATTTTAGCCTCAGTTTCCTGTTCTTAGCTGAGAGGAGTGGTACCCAGTGTGGTCTTCTGCTGCTGTAGCCCATCTGCCTCAAAGTTCGACGCACTGTGCGTTCAGAGATGCTCTTCTGCCTACCTTGGTTGTAACGGGTGGCAATTTGAGTCACTGTTGCCTTTCTATCAGCTCGAACCAGTATGCCCATTCTCCTCTGACCTCTGGCATCAACAAGGCATTTCCGGCCACAGAACTGCCGCTCACTGGTTTTTTTTTCTTTTTCGGACCATTCTCTGTAAACCCTAGAGATGGTTGTGCGTGAAAATCCCAGTAGATCAGCAGTTTCTGAAATACTCAGACCAGCCCTTCTGGCACCAACAATCATGCCACGTTCAAAGGCACTCAAATCACCTTTCTTCCCCATACTGATGCTCGGTTTGAACTGCAGGAGATTGTCTTGACCATGTCTACATGCCTAAATGCACTGAGTTGCCGCCATGTGATTGGCTGATTAGAAATTAAGTCTTAACACACAGTTGGACAGGTGTACCTAATAAAGTGGCCAGTGAGTGTATAACTTATCTATACCTTATTTTATCAATATCTTATCTATATATTATCTATATAATATCTATATCTTATCTATATTTTATCTTTATCTATATGTAATTGATAATTTATCTTATCTATATCTTATCTTATATTTATTATCTATATCTTAGCTTATCCATATCCTTTCTTATCTATATCTTATCTTGTATATATCAAATCTTGTATATATCTTATATATGTCTATATCTTATCTATATGATATGTATATCTTATCTATATCTTATCTTATCTATACCCTATATAAACCTTATTTCATCTATATCTTATCTATATTTTATCTATATCTTAAGTTATCTATACAGTATCTATATCTTATC
This sequence comes from Dendrobates tinctorius, assembly GCF_039654945.1. Classification (NCBI taxonomy): domain Eukaryota; kingdom Metazoa; phylum Chordata; class Amphibia; order Anura; family Dendrobatidae; genus Dendrobates; species Dendrobates tinctorius. Next base: position 184,195 of record NW_027362098.1, read on the forward strand.
TATATTTTATCTATATCTATGTTTTCTATATCTTATCCTTATCCACTCTATTCTACTCTACAGCACTAAAGTTAGTGTTGTCAAATCCTCCACAAATTTACACCTCCAGGAAATCTTAATTAGTTGCAAAAGTGTTTTTAATTTTTTACTGTTGAAACTTGTGTGTTTTAAATTTAGGTGCATCTAATAGTTAGAAAAATGTGAAACTTTCCATAATTTATTAGCAAAATGTTTAAATTACACCTATCTAAAAACAGCCTCCTCCATATCCCCTCAAGCTGTCCTATCCATCACCTAGATAGGTGTGTTTTCTACCATTTAGGTAGAAGTAAACGTCAAACAATTTGCTTCTAATTTAGATAAAGTAGCTGGAAGTTATATCATGCAAACTCTACATGTCAGGTCTGCCTATTAAACAATTGCTGTAATATGTATTTACAGAACTTCCATTTTCTCTATACTTGACCTACACAACTTCATGTTTTTGGTAGGTGTTTGTACACAATGGCATGGCCTTTCATCTATAGGCGCCATCCATTTCCTGAACTGGGCACCATTATTGGTATTTAACAGGCCCAAATTACTTAAGTGCATCTCAATATGCCTTTTAAATAGGCTGTCAGGCTTATAAAGTTTACTGGAAGAATACTAAAATTATATGCAAGACGGTGACAACTTATCAGTGCTGAAGACACCACAAAAGAACCCAGCATGGTAAAACTCTTGGTTTTGACCTGTGACAACATACAAGGCAAAAATACACTGTAAACAAATGTACTCTTTAACGCTAGTATCAATTAGACAATAAGATGCATTTTTAGCAAAAAATCTTGCTAAATAATGTATGCGTCTTACTGTCCGGAGGCAGCTTATTCTGAATGAAGAGATGCTGACACCATCCTTCCTGATCACTGAGAGACCTGTTCTCTCTGTGACTGACCCGCACTGATCTATCTGATCGGTGTGGTACAGGAGAAAAAGATATAGGGACCTGCTAGGATACTGCATGTCCTATGTAGCTGAAGGACCTTTGTCATCATATATAGTGCTTATGTGTTATCTTATCTATATCTTTTATATCTATATGTTATCTATGTCTTATCATATTTATATCTTATCTTGTCTATATCTTATCAATATCTATCTTATCTATATCTTAACTTATCTATATATTATCTGTATCTAATCTATACTTTATCTTATCTATATCTTATATATCTTATCTATATCTTATCTATATCTTATCTTATCTATATCCTATATAAACCTTATTTCATCTATATCTTATCTATATTTTATCTATATCTTAAGTTATCTATACAGTATCTATATCTTATCTATATCATATGTATATCTTATCTATGTCTTATCTTATCTATATCCTATATAAACCTTATTTCATCTATATCTTATCTATATTTTATCTATATCTTAAGTTATCTATACAGTATCTATATCTTATCTATATCTTATCTATATTTTATCTATATCTATGTTTTCTATATCTTATCCTTATCCACTCTATTCTACTCTACAGCACTAAAGTTAGTGTTGTCAAATCCTCCACAAATTTACACCTCCAGGAAATCTTAATTAGTTGCAAAAGTGTTTTTAATTTTTTACTGTTGAAACTTGTGGTGTGTTTTAAATTTAGGTGCATCTAATAGAAAAATATGAAACTTTCCATAATTAGCAAAATGTTTAAATTACACCTATCTAATAAACAGCCTCCTCCATATCCCCTCAAGCTGTCCTATCCATCACCTAGATAGGTGTGTTTTCTACCATTTAGGTAGAAGTAAACGTCAAACAATTTGCTTCTAATTTAGATAAAGTAGCTGGAAGTTATATCATGCAAATTCTACATGTCAGGTCTGCCTATTAAACAATTGCTGTAATATGTATTTACAGAACTTCCATTTTCTCTATACTTGACCTACACAACTTCATGTTTTTGGTAGGTGTTTGTACACAATGGCGTGGCCTTTCATCTATAGGCGCCATCCATTTCTTGAACTGGGCACCATCATTGGTATTTAACAGGCCCAAATTACTTAAGTGCATCTCAATATGCCTTTTAAATAGGCTGTCAGGCTTATAAAGTTTACTGGAAGAATACTAAAATTATATGCAAGACTGTGACAACTTATCAGTGATGAAGACACCACAAAAGAACCCAGCATGGTAAAACTCTTGGTTTTGACCTGTGACAACATACAAGGCAAAAATACACTGTAAACAAATGTACTCTTTAACGCTAGTATCAATTAGACAATAAGATGCATTTTTAGCAAAAAATCTGGCTAAATAATGTATGCGTCTTACTGTCCGGAGGCAGCTTATTCTGAATGAAGAGATGCTGACACCATCCTTCCTGATCACTGAGAGACCTGTTCTCTCTGTGACTGACCCGCACTGATCTATCTGATCGGTGTGGTACAGGAGAAAAAGATATAGGGACCTGCTAGGATACTGCATGTCCTATGTAGCTGAAGGACCTTTGTCATCATGTATATAGTGCTTATGTTTTATCTTATCTATATCTTTTATATCTATATGTTTTCTATGTCTTATCGTATTTATATATTATCTTGTCTATATCTTATCAATATCTATAGCTTATCTATATCTTAACTTATCAATAGCTTATCTATACCTTATCTTATCAATATCTTGCCTATATCTTATCTGTATCTAATCTATACTTTATCTTATCTATATCTTATATATCTTATCTATATCTTATCGATATCTTAGCTTATCCATATCATACCTATATCTTTTCTTATCTATATATTATCTATATCTATACCTTATCTATATATTAGCTATATCTATATCTTATTTTATCTATATATTATCATATCTATATCTTATCTTATCTATATCTTATCAATATCTATATCTTATCTCTCTTATCTAGATATATAACATATCTATACCTTATTTTATCAATATCTTATCTTATCTATATATTATCTATATAATATCTATATCTTATCTTTATTTTATCTTTATATATGTAATTGATAATTTATCTTATCTATATCTTATCTTATATTTCTTATCTATATCTTATCTATATCTTAGCTTATTCATATACTTTCTTATCTATATCTTATCTTGCATATATCAAATCTTGAATACATCTTATATATGTCTATATCTTATCTATATCATATGTATATCTTATCTATATCTTATCTTATCTATATCCTATATAAACCTTATCTTATCTATATTTTATCTATATCTTAAGTTATCTATTCAGCATCTATATCTTATCTATATTTTATCTATATCTATGTTTTCTATATCTTATCCTTATCCACTCTATTCTACTCTACAGCACTAAAGTTAGTGATGTCAAATCCTCCACAAATTCACACCTCCAGGAAATCTTAATTAGATGCAAAAGTGTTTTTCCTTTTTTACTGTTGAAACTTGTGGTGTGTTTTAAATTTAGGTGCATCTAATAGTTAGAAAAATATGAAACTTTCCATAAATTATTAGCAAAATGTTTAAATTACACCTATCTAAAAAACAGCCTCCTCCATATCCCCTCAAGCTGTCCTATCCATCACCTAGATAGGTGTGTTTTCTACCATTTAGGTAGAAGTAAACGTCAAACAATTTGCTTCTAATTTAGATAAAGTAGCTGGAAGTTATATCATGCAAACTCTACATGTCAGGTCTGCCTATTAAACAATTGCTGTAATATGTATTTACAGAACTTCCATTTTCTCTATACTTGACCTACACAACTTCATGTTTTTGGTAGGTGTTTGTACACAATGGCGTGGCCTTTCATCTATAGGCGCCATCCATTTCCTGAACTGGGCACCATTATTGGTATTTAACAGGCCCAAATTACTTAAGTGCATCTCAATATGCCTTTTAAATAGGCTGTCAGGCTTATAAAGTTTACTGGAAGAATACTAAAATTATAGGCAAGACTGTGACAACTTATCAGTGCTGAAGACACCACAAAAGAACCCAGCATGGTAAAACTCTTGGTTTTGACCCGTGACAACATACAAGGCAAAAATACACTGTAAACAAATGTACTCTTTAACACTAGTATCAATTAGACAATAAGATGCATTTTTAGCAAAAAATCTTGCTAAAAAATGTATGCATCTTACTTTCCGGAGGCAGCTAATTCTGAATGAAGAGATGCTGACACCATCCTTACTGATTACTGAGAGATCTGTTCTCTCTGTGACTGACCCACACTGATATATCTGATCGGTGTGGTACAGGAGAAAAAGATATAGGGACCTGCTAGGATACTGCATGTCCTATGTAGCTGAAGGACCTTTGTCATCATGTATATAGTGCTTATGTTTTATCTTATCTATATCTTTTATATCTATATGTTTTCTATGTCTTATCGTATTTATATATTATCTTGTCTATATCTTATCAATATCTATAGCTTATCTATATCTTAACTTATCAATAGCTTATCTATACCTTATCTTATCAATATCTTGCCTATATCTTATCTGTATCTAATCTATACTTTATCTTATCTATATCTTATATATCTTATCTATATCTTATCGATATCTTAGCTTATCCATATCATACCTATATCTTTTCTTATCTATATATTATCTATATCTATACCTTATCTATATATTAGCTATATCTATATCTTATTTTATCTATATATTATCATATCTATATCTTATCTTATCTATATCTTATCAATATCTATATCTTATCTCTCTTATCTAGATATATAACATATCTATACCTTATTTTATCAATATCTTATCTTATCTATATATTATCTATATAATATCTATATCTTATCTTTATTTTATCTTTATATATGTAATTGATAATTTATCTTATCTATATCTTATCTTATATTTCTTATCTATATCTTATCTATATCTTAGCTTATTCATATACTTTCTTATCTATATCTTATCTTGCATATATCAAATCTTGAATACATCTTATATATGTCTATATCTTATCTATATCATATGTATATCTTATCTATATCTTATCTTATCTATATCCTATATAAACCTTATCTTATCTATATTTTATCTATATCTTAAGTTATCTATTCAGCATCTATATCTTATCTATATTTTATCTATATCTATGTTTTCTATATCTTATCCTTATCCACTCTATTCTACTCTACAGCACTAAAGTTAGTGATGTCAAATCCTCCACAAATTCACACCTCCAGGAAATCTTAATTAGATGCAAAAGTGTTTTTCCTTTTTTACTGTTGAAACTTGTGGTGTGTTTTAAATTTAGGTGCATCTAATAGTTAGAAAAATATGAAACTTTCCATAAATTATTAGCAAAATGTTTAAATTACACCTATCTAAAAAACAGCCTCCTCCATATCCCCTCAAGCTGTCCTATCCATCACCTAGATAGGTGTGTTTTCTACCATTTAGGTAGAAGTAAACGTCAAACAATTTGCTTCTAATTTAGATAAAGTAGCTGGAAGTTATATCATGCAAACTCTACATGTCAGGTCTGCCTATTAAACAATTGCTGTAATATGTATTTACAGAACTTCCATTTTCTCTATACTTGACCTACACAACTTCATGTTTTTGGTAGGTGTTTGTACACAATGGCGTGGCCTTTCATCTATAGGCGCCATCCATTTCCTGAACTGGGCACCATTATTGGTATTTAACAGGCCCAAATTACTTAAGTGCATCTCAATATGCCTTTTAAATAGGCTGTCAGGCTTATAAAGTTTACTGGAAGAATACTAAAATTATAGGCAAGACTGTGACAACTTATCAGTGCTGAAGACACCACAAAAGAACCCAGCATGGTAAAACTCTTGGTTTTGACCCGTGACAACATACAAGGCAAAAATACACTGTAAACAAATGTACTCTTTAACACTAGTATCAATTAGACAATAAGATGCATTTTTAGCAAAAAATCTTGCTAAAAAATGTATGCATCTTACTTTCCGGAGGCAGCTAATTCTGAATGAAGAGATGCTGACACCATCCTTACTGATTACTGAGAGATCTGTTCTCTCTGTGACTGACCCACACTGATATATCTGATCGGTGTGGTACAGGAGAAAAAGATATAGGGACCTGCTAGGATACTGCATGTCCTATGTAGCTGAAGGACCTTTGTCATCATGTATATAGTGCTTATGTTTTATCTTATCTATATCTTTTATATCTATATGTTATCTATGTCTTATCGTATTTATATCTTATCTTGTCTATATCTTATTAATATCTATAGCTTATCTATATCTTAACTTATCAATAGCTTATCTATACCTTATCTTATCAATATCTTATCTATATCTTATCTGTATCTAATCTATACTTTATCTTATCTATATCTTATATATCTTATATATCTTAACTATATCTTATCGATATCTTAGCTTATCCATATCATACCTATATCTTTTCTTATCTATATCTTATCTATACCTTTTCTATATATTAGCTATTTCTATATCTTATTTTATCTATATATATCATATCTATATCTTATCTATATCTTATCTTATTTATATCTTATCAATATCTATATCTTATCTATCTTATCTAGATATATAACTTATCTATACCTTATTTTATCAATATCTTATCTATATATTATCTATATAATATCTATATCTTATCTATATTTTATCTTTATCTATATGTAATTGATAATTTATCTTATCTATATCTTATCTTATATTTATTATCTATATCTTAGCTTATCCATATCCTTTCTTATCTATATCTTATCTTGTATATATCAAATCTTGTATATATCTTATATATGTCTATATCTTATCTATATGATATGTATATCTTATCTATATCTTATCTTATCTATATCCTATATAAACCTTATTTCAGCTATATCTTATCTATATTTTATCTATAGCTTAAGTTATCTATACAGTATCTATATCTTATCTATATCATATGTATATCTTATCTATATCTTATCTTATCTATACCCTATATAAACCTTATTTCATCTATATCTTATCTATATCTTATCTATATCTTAAGTTATCTATACAGTATCTATATCTTATCTATATTTTATCTATATCTATGTTTTCTATATCTTATCCTTATCCACTCTATTCTACTCTACAGCACTAAAGTTAGTGTTGTCAAATCCTCCACAAATTTACACCTCCAGGAAATCTTAATTAGTTGCAAAAGTGTTTTTAATTTTTTACTGTTGAAACTTGTGTGTTTTAAATTTAGGTGCATCTAATAGTTAGAAAAATGTGAAACTTTCCATAATTTATTAGCAAAATGTTTAAATTACACCTATCTAAAAACAGCCTCCTCCATATCCCCTCAAGCTGTCCTATCCATCACCTAGATAGGTGTGTTTTCTACCATTTAGGTAGAAGTAAACGTCAAACAATTTGCTTCTAATTTAGATAAAGTAGCTGGAAGTTATATCATGCAAACTCTACATGTCAGGTCTGCCTATTAAACAATTGCTGTAATATGTATTTACAGAACTTCCATTTTCTCTATACTTGACCTACACAACTTCATGTTTTTGGTAGGTGTTTGTACACAATGGCATGGCCTTTCATCTATAGGCGCCATCCATTTCCTGAACTGGGCACCATTATTGGTATTTAACAGGCCCAAATTACTTAAGTGCATCTCAATATGCCTTTTAAATAGGCTGTCAGGCTTATAAAGTTTACTGGAAGAATACTAAAATTATATGCAAGACGGTGACAACTTATCAGTGCTGAAGACACCACAAAAGAACCCAGCATGGTAAAACTCTTGGTTTTGACCTGTGACAACATACAAGGCAAAAATACACTGTAAACAAATGTACTCTTTAACGCTAGTATCAATTAGACAATAAGATGCATTTTTAGCAAAAAATCTTGCTAAATAATGTATGCGTCTTACTGTCCGGAGGCAGCTTATTCTGAATGAAGAGATGCTGACACCATCCTTCCTGATCACTGAGAGACCTGTTCTCTCTGTGACTGACCCGCACTGATCTATCTGATCGGTGTGGTACAGGAGAAAAAGATATAGGGACCTGCTAGGATACTGCATGTCCTATGTAGCTGAAGGACCTTTGTCATCATATATAGTGCTTATGTGTTATCTTATCTATATCTTTTATATCTATATGTTATCTATGTCTTATCATATTTATATCTTATCTTGTCTATATCTTATCAATATCTATCTTATCTATATCTTAACTTATCTATATATTATCTGTATCTAATCTATACTTTATCTTATCTATATCTTATATATCTTATCTATATCTTATCTATATCTTATCTTATCTATATCCTATATAAACATTATTTCATCTATATCTTATCTATATTTTATCTATATCTTAAGTTATCTATACAGTATCTATATCTTATCTATATCATATGTATATCTTATCTATGTCTTATCTTATCTATATCCTATATAAACCTTATTTCATCTATATCTTATCTATATTTTATCTATATCTTAAGTTATCTATACAGTATCTATATCTTATCTATATCTTATCTATATTTTATCTATATCTATGTTTTCTATATCTTATCCTTATCCACTCTATTCTACTCTACAGCACTAAAGTTAGTGTTGTCAAATCCTCCACAAATTTACACCTCCAGGAAATCTTAATTAGTTGCAAAAGTGTTTTTAATTTTTTACTGTTGAAACTTGTGGTGTGTTTTAAATTTAGGTGCATCTAATAGAAAAATATGAAACTTTCCATAATTAGCAAAATGTTTAAATTACACCTATCTAATAAACAGCCTCCTCCATATCCCCTCAAGCTGTCCTATCCATCACCTAGATAGGTGTGTTTTCTACCATTTAGGTAGAAGTAAACGTCAAACAATTTGCTTCTAATTTAGATAAAGTAGCTGGAAGTTATATCATGCAAATTCTACATGTCAGGTCTGCCTATTAAACAATTGCTGTAATATGTATTTACAGAACTTCCATTTTCTCTATACTTGACCTACACAACTTCATGTTTTTGGTAGGTGTTTGTACACAATGGCGTGGCCTTTCATCTATAGGCGCCATCCATTTCTTGAACTGGGCACCATCATTGGTATTTAACAGGCCCAAATTACTTAAGTGCATCTCAATATGCCTTTTAAATAGGCTGTCAGGCTTATAAAGTTTACTGGAAGAATACTAAAATTATATGCAAGACTGTGACAACTTATCAGTGATGAAGACACCACAAAAGAACCCAGCATGGTAAAACTCTTGGTTTTGACCTGTGACAACATACAAGGCAAAAATACACTGTAAACAAATGTACTCTTTAACGCTAGTATCAATTAGACAATAAGATGCATTTTTAGCAAAAAATCTTGCTAAATAATGTATGCGTCTTACTGTCCGGAGGCAGCTTATTCTGAATGAAGAGATGCTGACACCATCCTTCCTGATCACTGAGAGACCTGTTCTCTCTGTGACTGACCCGCACTGATCTATCTGATCGGTGTGGTACAGGAGAAAAAGATATAGGGACCTGCTAGGATACTGCATGTCCTATGTAGCTGAAGGACCTTTGTCATCATGTATATAGTGCTTATGTTTTATCTTATCTATATCTTTTATATCTATATGTTTTCTATGTCTTATCGTATTTATATATTATCTTGTCTATATCTTATCAATATCTATAGCTTATCTATATCTTAACTTATCAATAGCTTATCTATACCTTATCTTATCAATATCTTGCCTATATCTTATCTGTATCTAATCTATACTTTATCTTATCTATATCTTATATATCTTATCTATATCTTATCGATATCTTAGCTTATCCATATCATACCTATATCTTTTCTTATCTATATATTATCTATATCTATACCTTATCTATATATTAGCTATATCTATATCTTATTTTATCTATATATTATCATATCTATATCTTATCTTATCTATATCTTATCAATATTTATATCTTATCTCTCTTATCTAGATATATAACATATCTATACCTTATTTTATCAATATCTTATCTTATCTATATATTATCTATATAATATCTATATCTTATCTTTATTTTATCTTTATATATGTAATTGATAATTTATCTTATCTATATCTTATCTTATATTTCTTATCTATATCTTATCTATATCTTAGCTTATTCATATACTTTCTTATCTATATCTTATCTTGCATATATCAAATCTTGAATACATCTTATATATGTCTATATCTTATCTATATCATATGTATATCTTATCTATATCTTATCTTATCTATATCCTATATAAACCTTATCTTATCTATATTTTATCTATATCTTAAGTTATCTATTCAGCATCTATATCTTATCTATATTTTATCTATATCTATGTTTTCTATATCTTATCCTTATCCACTCTATTCTACTCTACAGCACTAAAGTTAGTGATGTCAAATCCTCCACAAATTTACACCTCCAGGAAATCTTAATTAGATGCAAAAGTGTTTTTCCTTTTTTACTGTTGAAACTTGTGGTGTGTTTTAAATTTAGGTGCATCTAATAGTTAGAAAAATATGAAACTTTCCATAAATTATTAGCAAAATGTTTAAATTACACCTATCTAAAAACAGCCTCCTCCATATCCCCTCAAGCTGTCCTATCCATCACCTAGATAGGTGTGTTTTCTACCATTTAGGTAGAAGTAAACGTCAAACAATTTGCTTCTAATTTAGATAAAGTAGCTGGAAGTTATATCATGCAAACTCTACATGTCAGGTCTGCCTATTAAACAATTGCTGTAATATGTATTTACAGAACTTCCATTTTCTCTATACTTGACCTACACAACTTCATGTTTTTGGTAGGTGTTTGTACACAATGGCGTGGCCTTTCATCTATAGGCGCCATCCATTTCCTGAACTGGGCACCATTATTGGTATTTAACAGGCCCAAATTACTTAAGTGCATCTCAATATGCCTTTTAAATAGGCTGTCAGGCTTATAAAGTTTACTGGAAGAATACTAAAATTATAGGCAAGACTGTGACAACTTATCAGTGCTGAAGACACCACAAAAGAACCCAGCATGGTAAAACTCTTGGTTTTGACCCGTGACAACATACAAGGCAAAAATACACTGTAAACAAATGTACTCTTTAACACTAGTATCAATTAGACAATAAGATGCATTTTTAGCAAAAAATCTTGCTAAAAAATGTATGCATCTTACTTTCCGGAGGCAGCTAATTCTGAATGAAGAGATGCTGACACCATCCTTACTGATTACTGAGAGATCTGTTCTCTCTGTGACTGACCCACACTGATATATCTGATCGGTGTGGTACAGGAGAAAAAGATATAGGGACCTGCTAGGATACTGCATGTCCTATGTAGCTGAAGGACCTTTGTCATCATGTATATAGTGCTTATGTTTTATCTTATCTATATCTTTTATATCTATATGTTATCTATGTCTTTTCGTATTTATATCTTATCTTGTCTATATCTTATTAATATCTATAGCTTATCTATATCTTAACTTATCAATAGCTTATCTATACCTTATCTTATCAATATCTTATCTATATCTTATCTGTATCTAATCTATACTTTATCTTAACTATATCTTATCGATATCTTAGCTTATCCATATCATACCTATATCTTTTCTTATCTATATCTTATCTATACCTTTTCTATATATTAGCTATTTCTATATCTTATTTTATCTATATATATCATATCTATATCTTATCTATATCTTATCTTATTTATATCTTATCAATATCTATATCTTATCTATCTTATCTAGATATATAACTTATCTATACCTTATTTTATCAATATCTTATCTATATATTATCTATATAATATCTATATCTTATCTATATTTTATCTTTATCTATATGTAATTGATAATTTATCTTATCTATATCTTATCTTATATTTATTATCTATATCTTAGCTTATCCATATCCTTTCTTATCTATATCTTATCTTGTATATATCAAATCTTGTATATATCTTATATATGTCTATATCTTATCTATATGATATGTATATCTTATCTATATCTTATCTTATCTATATCCTATATAAACCTTATTTCAGCTATATCTTATCTATATTTTATCTATAGCTTAAGTTATCTATACAGTATCTATATCTTATCTATATCATATGTATATCTTATCTATATCTTATCTTATCTATACCCTATATAAACCTTATTTCATCTATATCTTATCTATATTTTATCTATATCTTAAGTTATCTATACAGTATCTATATCTTATCTATATTTTATCTATATCTATGTTTTCTATATCTTATCCTTATCCACTCTATTCTACTCTACAGCACTAAAGTTAGTGTTGTCAAATCCTCCACAAATTTACACCTCCAGGAAATCTTAATTAGTTGCAAAAGTGTTTTTAATTTTTTACTGTTGAAACTTGTGTGTTTTAAATTTAGGTGCATCTAATAGTTAGAAAAATGTGAAACTTTCCATAATTTATTAGCAAAATGTTTAAATTACACCTATCTAAAAACAGCCTCCTCCATATCCCCTCAAGCTGTCCTATCCATCACCTAGATAGGTGTGTTTTCTACCATTTAGGTAGAAGTAAACGTCAAACAATTTGCTTCTAATTTAGATAAAGTAGCTGGAAGTTATATCATGCAAACTCTACATGTCAGGTCTGCCTATTAAACAATTGCTGTAATATGTATTTACAGAACTTCCATTTTCTCTATACTTGACCTACACAACTTCATGTTTTTGGTAGGTGTTTGTACACAATGGCATGGCCTTTCATCTATAGGCGCCATCCATTTCCTGAACTGGGCACCATTATTGGTATTTAACAGGCCCAAATTACTTAAGTGCATCTCAATATGCCTTTTAAATAGGCTGTCAGGCTTATAAAGTTTACTGGAAGAATACTAAAATTATATGCAAGACGGTGACAACTTATCAGTGCTGAAGACACCACAAAAGAACCCAGCATGGTAAAACTCTTGGTTTTGACCTGTGACAACATACAAGGCAAAAATACACTGTAAACAAATGTACTCTTTAACGCTAGTATCAATTAGACAATAAGATGCATTTTTAGCAAAAAATCTTGCTAAATAATGTATGCGTCTTACTGTCCGGAGGCAGCTTATTCTGAATGAAGAGATGCTGACACCATCCTTCCTGATCACTGAGAGACCTGTTCTCTCTGTGACTGACCCGCACTGATCTATCTGATCGGTGTGGTACAGGAGAAAAAGATATAGGGACCTGCTAGGATACTGCATGTCCTATGTAGCTGAAGGACCTTTGTCATCATATATAGTGCTTATGTGTTATCTTATCTATATCTTTTATATCTATATGTTATCTATGTCTTATCATATTTATATCTTATCTTGTCTATATCTTATCAATATCTATCTTATCTATATCTTAACTTATCTATATATTATCTGTATCTAATCTATACTTTATCTTATCTATATCTTATATATCTTATCTATATCTTATCTATATCTTATCTTATCTATATCCTATATAAACCTTATTTCATCTATATCTTATCTATATTTTATCTATATCTTAAGTTATCTATACAGTATCTATATCTTATCTATATCATATGTATATCTTATCTATGTCTTATCTTATCTATATCCTATATAAACCTTATTTCATCTATATCTTATCTATATTTTATCTATATCTTAAGTTATCTATACAGTATCTATATCTTATCTATATCTTATCTATATTTTATCTATATCTATGTTTTCTATATCTTATCCTTATCCACTCTATTCTACTCTACAGCACTAAAGTTAGTGTTGTCAAATCCTCCACAAATTTACACCTCCAGGAAATCTTAATTAGTTGCAAAAGTGTTTTTAATTTTTTACTGTTGAAACTTGTGGTGTGTTTTAAATTTAGGTGCATCTAATAGAAAAATATGAAACTTTCCATAATTAGCAAAATGTTTAAATTACACCTATCTAATAAACAGCCTCCTCCATATCCCCTCAAGCTGTCCTATCCATCACCTAGATAGGTGTGTTTTCTACCATTTAGGTAGAAGTAAACGTCAAACAATTTGCTTCTAATTTAGATAAAGTAGCTGGAAGTTATATCATGCAAATTCTACATGTCAGGTCTGCCTATTAAACAATTGCTGTAATATGTATTTACAGAACTTCCATTTTCTCTATACTTGACCTACACAACTTCATGTTTTTGGTAGGTGTTTGTACACAATGGCGTGGCCTTTCATCTATAGGCGCCATCCATTTCCTGAACTGGGCACCATCATTGGTATTTAACAGGCCCAAATTACTTAAGTGCATCTCAATATGCCTTTTAAATAGGCTGTCAGGCTTATAAAGTTTACTGGAAGAATACTAAAATTATATGCAAGACTGTGACAACTTATCAGTGATGAAGACACCACAAAAGAACCCAGCATGGTAAAACTCTTGGTTTTGACCTGTGACAACATACAAGGCAAAAATACACTGTAAACAAATGTACTCTTTAACGCTAGTATCAATTAGACAATAAGATGCATTTTTAGCAAAAAATCTTGCTAAATAATGTATGCGTCTTACTGTCCGGAGGCAGCTTATTCTGAATGAAGAGATGCTGACACCATCCTTCCTGATCACTGAGAGACCTGTTCTCTCTGTGACTGACCCGCACTGATCTATCTGATCGGTGTGGTACAGGAGAAAAAGATATAGGGACCTGCTAGGATACTGCATGTCCTATGTAGCTGAAGGACCTTTGTGATGTATATAGTGCTTATGTGTTATCTTATGTATATCTTTTATATCTATGTTATCTATGTCTTATCGTATTTATATCTTATCTTGTCTATATCTTATCAATATCTATCTTATCTATATCTTAACTTATCTATAGCTTATCTATATCTTATCTGTATCTAATCTATACTATATCTTATCTATATCTTAGCTTATCCATATCATACCTATATCTTTTCTTATCTATATCTTATCTATATATTAGCTATATCTTATCTTATTTATATCTTATCAATATCTATATCTTATCTCTCTTATCTAGATATATAACTTATATATACCTTATCTTATCAATATCTTATCTTATCTATATAATATCTATATCTCATCTATATTTTATCTTTATCTATATGTAATTGATAATTTATCTTATCTATATCTTATCTTATATTTCTTATCTATATCTTATCTATATCTTAGCTTATCCATATCCTTTCTTATCTATATCTTATCTTGTATATATCAAATCTTGTATATATCTTATATATATTTATATCTTATCTATATCATATGTATATCTTATCTCATCTATATCCTATATAAACCTTATTTCATCTATATCTTATCTATATTTTATCTATATCTTAAGTTATCTATACAGTATCTATCTTATCTATATTTTATCTATATTTTATCTATATGTTTTCTATATCTTATCCTTATCCACTCTATTCTACTCTACAGCACTAAAGTTAGTGTTGTCAAATCCTCCACAAATTTACACCTCCAGGAAATCTTAAATAGTTGCAAAAGTGTTTTTCCTTTTTTACTGTTGAAACTTGTGGTGTGTTTTAAATTTAGGTGCATCTAATAGTTAGAAAAATATGAAACTTTCCATAAATTACTAGCAAAATGTTTAAATTACACCTATCTAAAAAACAGCCTCCTCCATATCCCCTCAAGCTGTCCTATCCATCACCTAGATAGGTGTGTTTTCTACCATTTAGGTAGAAGTAAACGTCAAACAATTTGCTTCTAATTTAGATAAAGTAGCTGGAAGTTATATCATGCAAACTCTACATTTAAGGTCTGCCTTTTATACAATTGCTGTAATATGTATTTACAGAACTTCCAGTTTCTCTATACTTGACCTACACAACTTCATGTTTTTGGTTGGTGTTTGTACACAATGGCGTGGCCTTTCATCTATAGGCGCCATCCATTTCCTGAACTGGGCACCATCATTGGTATTTAACAGGCCCAAATTACTTAAGTGCATCTCAATATGCCTTTTAAATAGGCTGTCAGGCTTATAAAGTTTACTGGAAGAATACTAAAATTATAGGCAAGACTGTGACAACTTATCAGTGCTGAAGACACCACAAAAGAACCCAGCATGGTAAAACTCTTGGTTTTGACCCGTGACAACATACAAGGCAAAAATACACTGTAAACAAATGTACTCTTTAACACTAGTATCAATTAGACAATAAGATGCATTTTTAGCAAAAAATCTTGCTAAAAAATGTATGCATCTTACTTTCCGGAGGCAGCTAATTCTGAATGAAGAGATGCTGACACCATCCTTACTGATTACTGAGAGATCTGTTCTCTCTGTGACTGACCCACACTGATATATCTGATCGGTGTGGTACAGGAGAAAAAGATATAGGGACCTGCTAGGATACTGCATGTCCTATGTAGCTGAAGGACCTTTGTCATCATGTATATAGTGCTTATGTTTTATCTTATCTATATCTTTTATATCTATATGTTATCTATGTCTTATCGTATTTATATCTTATCTTGTCTATATCTTATTAATATCTATAGCTTATCTATATCTTAACTTATCAATAGCTTATCTATACCTTATCTTATCAATATCTTATCTGTATCTAATCTATACTTTATCTTATCTATATCTTATATATCTTATATATCTTAACTATATCTTATCGATATCTTAGCTTATCCATATCATACCTATATCTTTTCTTATCTATATCTTATCTATACCTTTTCTATATATTAGCTATTTCTATATCTTATTTTATCTATATATATATCATATCTATATCTTATCTATATATTATCTTATTTATATCTTATCAATATCTATATCTTATCTATCTTATCTAGATATGTAACTTATCTATACCTTATTTTATCAATATCTTATCTATATATTATATCTATATCTTATCTATATTTTATCTTTATCTATATGTAATTGATAATTTATCTTATCTATATCTTATCTTATATTTATTATCTATATCTTAGCTTATCCATATCCTTTCTTATCTATATCTTATCTTGTATATATCAAATCTTGTATATATCTTATATATGTCTATATCTTATCTATATGATATGTATATCTTATCTATATCTTATCTTATCTATACCCTATATAAACCTTATTTCATCTATATCTTATCTATATTTTATCTATATCTTAAGTTATCTATACAGTATCTATATCTTATCTATATTTTATCTATATCTATGTTTTCTATATCTTATCCTTATCCACTCTATTCTACTCTACAGCACTAAAGTTAGTGTTATCAAATCCTCCACAAATTTACACCTCCAGGAAATCTTAATTAGTTGCAAAAGTGTTTTTAATTTTTTACTGTTGAAACTTGTGTGTTTTAAATTTAGGTGCATCTAATAGTTAGAAAAATGTGAAACTTTCCATAATTTATTAGCAAAATGTTTAAATTACACCTATCTAAAAACAGCCTCCTCCATATCCCCTCAAGCTGTCCTATCCATCACCTAGATAGGTGTGTTTTCTACCATTTAGGTAGAAGTAAACGTCAAACAATTTGCTTCTAATTTAGATAAAGTAGCTGGAAGTTATATCATGCAAACTCTACATGTCAGGTCTGCCTATTAAACAATTGCTGTAATATGTATTTACAGAACTTCCATTTTCTCTATACTTGACCTACACAACTTCATGTTTTTGGTAGGTGTTTGTACACAATGGCGTGGCCTTTCATCTATAGGCGCCATCCATTTCCTGAACTGGGCACCATTATTGGTATTTAACAGGCCCAAATTACTTAAGTGCATCTCAATATGCCTTTTAAATAGGCTGTCAGGCTTATAAAGTTTACTGGAAGAATACTAAAATTATATGCAAGACGGTGACAACTTATCAGTGCTGAAGACACCACAAAAGAACCCAGCATGGTAAAACTCTTGGTTTTGACCTGTGACAACATACAAGGCAAAAATACACTGTAAACAAATGTACTCTTTAACGCTAGTATCAATTAGACAATAAGATGCATTTTTAGCAAAAAATCTTGCTAAATAATGTATGCGTCTTACTGTCCGGAGGCAGCTTATTCTGAATGAAGAGATGCTGACACCATCCTTCCTGATCACTGAGAGACCTGTTCTCTCTGTGACTGACCCGCACTGATCTATCTGATCGGTGTGGTACAGGAGAAAAAGATATAGGGACCTGCTAGGATACTGCATGTCCTATGTAGCTGAAGGACCTTTGTCATCATGTATATAGTGCTTATGTGTTATCTTATCTATATCTTTTATATCTATATGTTATCTATGTCTTATCATATTTATATCTTATCTTGTCTATATCTTATCAATATCTATCTTATCTATATCTTAACTTATCTATATATTATCTGTATCTAATCTATACTTTATCTTATCTATATCTTATATATCTTATCTATATCTTATCTATATCTTATCTCATCTATATCCTATATAAACCTTATTTCATCTATATCTTATCTATATTTTATCTATATCTTGCGTTATCTATACAGTATCTATATCTTATCTATATCATATGTATATCTTATCTATGTCTTATCTTATCTATATCCTATATAAACCTTATTTCATCTATATCTTATCTATATTTTATCTATATCTTAAGTTATCTATACAGTATCTATATCTTATCTATATCTTATCTATATTTTATCTATATCTATGTTTTCTATATCTTATCCTTATCCACTCTATTCTACTCTACAGCACTAAAGTTAGTGTTGTCAAATCCTCCACAAATTTACACCTCCAGGAAATCTTAATTAGTTGCAAAAGTGTTTTTAATTTTTTACTGTTGAAACTTGTGGTGTGTTTTAAATTTAGGTGCATCTAATAGTTAGAAAAATATGAAACTTTCCATAATTAGCAAAATGTTTAAATTACACCTATCTAATAAACAGCCTCCTCCATATCCCCTCAAGCTGTCCTATCCATCACCTAGATAGGTGTGTTTTCTACCATTTAGGTAGAAGTAAACGTCAAACAATTTGCTTCTAATTTAGATAAAGTAGCTGGAAGTTATATCATGCAAATTCTACATGTCAGGTCTGCCTATTAAACAATTGCTGTAATATGTATTTACAGAACTTCCATTTTCTCTATACTTGACCTACACAACTTCATGTTTTTGGTAGGTGTTTGTACACAATGGCGTGGCCTTTCATCTATAGGCGCCATCCATTTCCTGAACTGGGCACCATCATTGGTATTTAACAGGCCCAAATTACTTAAGTGCATCTCAATATGCCTTTTAAATAGGCTGTCAGGCTTATAAAGTTTACTGGAAGAATACTAAAATTATATGCAAGACTGTGACAACTTATCAGTGATGAAGACACCACAAAAGAACCCAGCATGGTAAAACTCTTGGTTTTGACCTGTGACAACATACAAGGCAAAAATACACTGTAAACAAATGTACTCTTTAACGCTAGTATCAATTAGACAATAAGATGCATTTTTAGCAAAAAATCTTGCTAAATAATGTATGCGTCTTACTGTCCGGAGGCAGCTTATTCTGAATGAAGAGATGCTGACACCATCCTTCCTGATCACTGAGAGACCTGTTCTCTCTGTGACTGACCCGCACTGATCTATCTGATCGGTGTGGTACAGGAGAAAAAGATATAGGGACCTGCTAGGATACTGCATGTCCTATGTAGCTGAAGGACCTTTGTCATCATGTATATAGTGCTTATGTGTTATCTTATCTATATCTTTTATATCTATATGTTATCTATGTCTTATCATATTTATATCTTATCTATATCTTATCAATATCTATCTTATCTATATCTTAACTTATCTATATATTATCTGTATCTAATCTATACTTTATCTTATCTATATCTTATATAATCTTATCTATATCTTATCTATATCTTATCTCATCTATATCCTATATTAACCTTATTTCATCTATATCTTATCTATATTTTATCTATATCTTAAGTTATCTATACAGTATCTATATCTTATCTATATCATATGTATATCTTATCTATGTCTTATCTTATCTATATCCTATATAAACCTTATTTCATCTATATCTTATCTATATTTTATCTATATCTTAAGTTATCTATACAGTATCTATATCTTATCTATATCTTATCTATATTTTATCTATATCTATGTTTTCTATATCTTATCCTTATCCACTCTATTCTACTCTACAGCACTAAAGTTAGTGTTGTCAAATCCTCCACAAATTTACACCTCCAGGAAATCTTAATTAGTTGCAAAAGTGTTTTTAATTTTTTACTGTTGAAACTTGTGGTGTGTTTTAAATTTAGGTGCATCTAATAGTTAGAAAAATATGAAACTTTCCATAATTAGCAAAATGTTTAAATTACACCTATCTAATAAACAGCCTCCTCCATATCCCCTCAAGCTGTCCTATCCATCACCTAGATAGGTGTGTTTTCTACCATTTAGGTAGAAGTAAACGTCAAACAATTTGCTTCTAATTTAGATAAAGTAGCTGGAAGTTATATCATGCAAATTCTACATGTCAGGTCTGCCTATTAAACAATTGCTGTAATATGTATTTACAGAACTTCCATTTTCTCTATACTTGACCTACACAACTTCATGTTTTTGGTAGGTGTTTGTACACAATGGCGTGGCCTTTCATCTATAGGCGCCATCCATTTCCTGAACTGGGCACCATCATTGGTATTTAACAGGCCCAAATTACTTAAGTGCATCTCAATATGCCTTTTAAATAGGCTGTCAGGCTTATAAAGTTTACTGGAAGAATACTAAAATTATATGCAAGACTGTGACAACTTGTCAGTGATGAAGACACCACAAAAGAACCCAGCATGGTAAAACTCTTGGTTTTGACCTGTGACAACATACAAGGCAAAAATACACTGTAAACAAATGTACTCTTTAACGCTAGTATCAATTAGACAATAAGATGCATTTTTAGCAAAAAATCTTGCTAAATAATGTATGCGTCTTACTGTCCGGAGGCAGCTTATTCTGAATGGAGATGCTGACACCATCCTTCCTGATCACTGAGAGACCTGTTCTCTCTGTGACTGACCCGCACTGATCTATCTGATCGGTGTGGTACAGGAGAAAAATATATAGGGACCTGCTAGGATACTGCATGTCCTATGTAGCTGAAGGACCTTTGTCATGTATATAGTGCTTATGTGTTATCTTATGTATATCTTTTATATCTATGTTATCTATGTCTTATCGTATTTATATCTTATCTTGTCTATATCTTATCAATATTTATCTTATCTATATCTTAACTTATCTATAGCTTATCTATATCTTATCTGTATCTAATCTATACTTTATCTTATCTATATCTTATCTATATCTTAGCTTATCCATATCATACCTATATCTTTTCTTATCTATATCTTATCTATATATTAGCTATATCTTATCTTATTTATATCTTATCAATATCTATATATTATCTCTCTTATCTAGATATATAACTTATATATACCTTATCTTATCAATATCTTATCTTATCTATATAATATCTATATCTCATCTATATTTTATCTTTATCTATATGTAATTGATAATTTATCTTATCTATATCTTATCTTATATTTCTTATCTATATCTTATCTTATCCATATCCTTTCTTATCTTGTATATATCAAATCTTGTATATATCTTATATATATTTATATCTTATCTATATCATATGTATATCTTATCTCATCTATATCCTATATAAACCTTATTTCATCTATATCTTATCTATATTTTATCTATATCTTAAGTTATCTATACAGTATCTATCTTATCTATATTTTATCTATATTTTATCTATATGTTTTCTATATCTTATCCTTATCCACTCTATTCTACTCTACAGCACTAAAGTTAGTGTTGTCAAATCCTCCACAAATTTACACCTCCAGGAAATCTTAAATAGTTGCAAAAGTGTTTTTCCTTTTTTACTGTTGAAACTTGTGGTGTGTTTTAAATTTAGGTGCATCTAATAGTTAGAAAAATATGAAACTTTCCATAAATTACTAGCAAAATGTTTAAATTACACCTATCTAAAATAACAGCCTCCTCCATATCCCCTCAAGCTGTCCTATCCATCACCTAGATAGGTGTGTTTTCTACCATTTAGGTAGAAGTAAACGTCAAACAATTTGCTTCTAATTTAGATAAAGTAGCTGGAAGTTATATCATGCAAACTCTACATGTAAGGTCTGCCTTTTATACAATTGCTGTAATATGTATTTACAGAACTTCCAGTTTCTCTATACTTGACCTACACAACTTCATGTTTTTGGTTGGTGTTTGTACACAATGGCGTGGCCTTTCATCTATAGGCACCATCCATTTCCTGAACTGGGCACCATCATTGGTATTTAACAGGCCCAAATTACTTAAGTGCATCTCAATATGCCTTTTAAATAGGCTGTCAGGCTTATAAAGTTTACTGGAAGAATACTAAAATTATAGGCAAGACTGTGACAACTTATCAGTGCTGAAGACACCACAAAAGAACCCAGCATGGTAAAACTCTTGGTTTTGACCCGTGACAACATACAAGGCAAAAATACACTGTAAACAAATGTACTCTTTAACACTAGTATCAATTAGACAATAAGATGCATTTTTAGCAAAAAACCTTGCTAAAAAATGTATGCATCTTACTTTCCGAAGGCAGCTAATTCTGAATGAAGAGATGCTGACACCATCCTTACTGATTACTGAGAGATCTGTTCTCTCTGTGACTGACCCACACTGATATATCTGATCGGTGTGGTACAGGAGAAAAAGATATAGGGACCTGCTAGGATACTGCATGTCCTATGTAGCTGAAGGACCTTTGTCATCATGTATATAGTGCTTATGTTTTATCTTATCTATATCTTTTATATCTATATGTTATCTATGTCTTACCGTATTTATATCTTATCTTGTCTATATCTTATTAATATCTATAGCTTATCTATATCTTAACTTATCAATAGCTTATCTATACCTTATCTTATCAATATCTTATCTATATCTTATCTGTATCTAATCTGTACTTTATCTTATCTATATCTTATATATCTTATATATATCTTAACTATATCTTATCGATATCTTAGCTTATCCATATCATACCTATATCTTTTCTTATCTATATCTTATCTATACCTTTTCTATATATTAGCTATTTCTATATCTTATTTTATCTATATATACCATATCTATATCTTATCTTATTTATATCTTATCAATATCTATATCTTATCTATCTTATCTAGATATATAACTTATCTATACCTTATTTTTATTAATATCTTATCTATATATTATCTATATAATATCTATATCTTATCTATATTTTATCTTTATCTATATGTAATTGATAATTTATCTTATCTATATCTTATCTTATATTTATTATCTATATCTTAGCTTATCCATATCCTTTCTTATCTATATCTTATCTTGTATATATCAAATCTTGTATATATCTTATATATGTCTATATCTTATCTATATGATATGTATATCTTATCTATATCTTATCTTATCTATATCCTATATAAACCTTATTTCAGCTATATCTTATCTATATTTTATCTATAGCTTAAGTTATCTAAACAGTATCTATACCTTATCTATATCATATGTATATCTTATCTATATCTTATCTTATCTATACCCTATATAAACCTTATTTCATCTATATCTTATCTATATTTTATCTATATCTTAAGTTATCTATACAGTATCTATATCTTATCTATATTTTATCTATATCTATGTTTTCTATATCTTATCCTTATCCACTCTATTCTACTCTACAGCACTAAAGTTAGTGTTGTCAAATCCTCCACAAATTTACACCTCCAGGAAATCTTAATTAGTTGCAAAAGTGTTTTTAATTTTTTACTGTTGAAACTTGTGTGTTTTAAATTTAGGTGCATCTAATAGTTAGAAAAATATGAAACTTTCCATAATTTATTAGCAAAATGTTTAAATTACACCTATCTAAAAACAGCCTCCTCCATATCCCCTCAAGCTGTCCTATCCATCACCTAGATAGGTGTGTTTTCTACCATTTAGGTAGAAGTAAACGTCAAACAATTTGCTTCTAATTTAGATAAAGTAGCTGGAAGTTATATCATGCAAACTCTACATGTCAGGTCTTCCTATTAAACAATTGCTGTAATATGTATTTACAGAACTTCCATTTTCTCTATACTTGACCTACACAACTTCATGTTTTTGGTAGGTGTTCGTACACAATGGCGTGTCCTTTCTTCTATAGGTGCAATCCATTTCCTGAACTGGGCACCATCATTGGTATTTAACAGGCCCAAATTACTTAAGTGCATCTCAATATGCCTTTTAAATAGGCTGTCAGGATTATAAAGTTTACTGGAAGAATACGAAAATTATATGCAAGACTGTGACAACTTATCAGTGCTGAAGACACCACAAAAGAACCCAGCATGGCAAAACTCTTGGTTTTGACCTGTGACAACATACAAGGCAAAAATACACTGTAAACAAATGTACTCTTTAACGCTAGTATCAATTAGACAATAAGATGCATTTTTAGCAAAAAATCTTGCTAAATAATGTATGCGTCTTACTGTCCGGAGGCAGCTTATTCTGAATGAAGAGATGCTGACACCATCCTTCCTGATCACTGAGAGACCTGTTCTCTCTGTGACTGACCCGCACTGATCTATCTGATCGGTGTGGTACAGGAGAAAAAGATATAGGGACCTGCTAGGATACTGCATGTCCTATGTAGCTGAAGGACCTTTGTCATCATGTATATAGTGCTTATGTTTTATCTTATCTATATCTTTTATATCTATATGTTATCTATGTCTTATCGTATTTATATCTTATCTTGTCTATATCTTATCAATATCTATAGCTTATCTATATCTTAAATTATCAATAGCTTATCTATACCTTATCTTATCAATATCTTGCCTATATCTTATCTGTATCTAATCTATACTTTATCTTATCTATATCTTATATATATCTTATCTATATCTTATCGATATCTTAGCTTATCCATATCATACCTATATCTTTTCTTATCTATATATTATCTATATCCATACCTTATCTATATATTAGCTATATCTATATCTTATTTTATCTATATATTATCATATCTATATCTTATCTTATTTATATCTTATCAATATCTATATCTTATCTCTCTTATCTAGATATATAACTTATCTATACTTTATTTTATCAATATCTTATCTTATCTATATATTATCTATATAATATCTATATCTTATCTATATTTTATCTTTATATATATGTAATTGATAATTTATCTTATCTATATCTTATCTTATATTTCTTATCTATATCTTATCTATATCGTAGCTTATTCATATACTTTCTTATCTATATCTTATCTTGCATATGTCAAATCTTGAATACATCTTATATATGTCTATATCTTATCTATATCATATGTATATCTTATCTATATCTTATCTATATCCTATATAAACCTTATCTTATCTATATTTTATCTATATCTTAAGTTATCTATTCAGCATCTATGTCTTATCTATATTTTATCTATATCTATGTTTTCTATATCTTATTCTTATCCACTCTATTCTACTCTACAGCACTAAAGTTAGTGATGTCAAATCCTCCACAAATTTACACCTCCAGGAAATCTTAATTAGATGCAAAAGTGTTTTTCCTTTTTTACTGTTGAAACTTGTGGTGTTTTAAATTTAGGTGCATCTAATAGTTAGAAAAATATGAAACTTTCCATAAATTATTAGCAAAATGTTTAAATTACACCTATCTAATAAACAGCCTCCTCCATATCCCCTCAAGCTGTCCTATCCATCACCTAGATAGGTGTGTTTTCTACCATTTAGGTAGAAGTAAACGTCAAACAATTTGCTTCTAATTTAGATAAAGTAGCTGGAAGTTATATCATGCAAATTCTACATGTCAGGTCTGCCTATTAAACAATTGCTGTAATATGTATTTACAGAACTTCCATTTTCTCTATACTTGACCTACACAACTTCATGTTTTTGGTAGGTGTTTGTACACAATGGCGTGGCCTTTCATCTATAGGCGCCATCCATTTCCTGAACTGGGCACCATCATTGGTATTTAACAGGCCCAAATTACTTAAGTGCATCTCAATATGCCTTTTAAATAGGCTGTCAGGCTTATAAAGTTTACTGGAAGAATACTAAAATTATATGCAAGACTGTGACAACTTATCAGTGATGAAGACACCACAAAAGAACCCAGCATGGTAAAACTCTTGGTTTTGACCTGTGACAACATACAAGGCAAAAATACACTGTAAACAAATGTACTCTTTAACGCTAGTATCAATTAGACAATAAGATGCATTTTTAGCAAAAAATCTTGCTAAATAATGTATGCGTCTTACTGTCCGGAGGCAGCTTATTCTGAATGAAGAGATGCTGACACCATCCTTCCTGATCACTGAGAGACCTGTTCTCTCTGTGACTGACCCGCACTGATCTATCTGATCGGTGTGGTACAGGAGAAAAAGATATAGGGACCTGCTAGGATACTGCATGTCCTATGTAGCTGAAGGACCTTTGTCATCATGTATATAGTGCTTATGTGTTATCTTATCTATATCTTTTATATCTATATGTTATCTATGTCTTATCATATTTATATCTTATCTATATCTTATCAATATCTATCTTATCTATATCTTAACTTATCTATATATTATCTGTATCTAATCTATACTTTATCTTATCTATATCTTATATAATCTTATCTATATCTTATCTATATCTTATCTCATCTATATCCTATATAAACCTTATTTCATCTATATCTTATCTATATTTTATCTATATCTTAAGTTATCTATACAGTATCTATATCTTATCTATATCATATGTATATCTTATCTATGTCTTATCTTATCTATATCCTATATAAACCTTATTTCATCTATATCTTATCTATATTTTATCTATATCTTAAGTTATCTATACAGTATCTATATCTTATCTATATCTTATCTATATTTTATCTATATCTATGTTTTCTATATCTTATCCTTATCCACTCTATTCTACTCTACAGCACTAAAGTTAGTGTTGTCAAATCCTCCACAAATTTACACCTCCAGGAAATCTTAATTAGTTGCAAAAGTGTTTTTAATTTTTTACTGTTGAAACTTGTGGTGTGTTTTAAATTTAGGTGCATCTAATAGTTAGAAAAATATGAAACTTTCCATAATTAGCAAAATGTTTAAATTACACCTATCTAATAAACAGCCTCCTCCATATCCCCTCAAGCTGTCCTATCCATCACCTAGATAGGTGTGTTTTCTACCATTTAGGTAGAAGTAAACGTCAAACAATTTGCTTCTAATTTAGATAAAGTAGCTGGAAGTTATATCATGCAAACTCTACATGTAAGGTCTGCCTTTTATACAATTGCTGTAATATGTATTTACAGAACTTCCATTTTCTCTATACTTGACCTACACAACTTCATGTTTTTGGTTGGTGTTTGTACACAATGGCGTGGCCTTTCATCTATAGGCACCATCCATTTCCTGAACTGGGCACCATCATTGGTATTTAACAGGCCCAAATTACTTAAGTGCATCTCAATATGCCTTTTAAATAGGCTGTCAGGCTTATAAAGTTTACTGGAAGAATACTAAAATTATAGGCAAGACTGTGACAACTTATCAGTGCTGAAGACACCACAAAAGAACCCAGCATGGTAAAACTCTTGGTTTTGACCCGTGACAACATACAAGGCAAAAATACACTGTAAACAAATGTACTCTTTAACACTAGTATCAATTAGACAATAAGATGCATTTTTAGCAAAAAACCTTGCTAAAAAATGTATGCATCTTACTTTCCGAAGGCAGCTAATTCTGAATGAAGAGATGCTGACACCATCCTTACTGATTACTGAGAGATCTGTTCTCTCTGTGACTGACCCACACTGATATATCTGATCGGTGTGGTACAGGAGAAAAAGATATAGGGACCTGCTAGGATACTGCATGTCCTATGTAGCTGAAGGACCTTTGTCATCATGTATATAGTGCTTATGTTTTATCTTATCTATATCTTTTATATCTATATGTTATCTATGTCTTACCGTATTTATATCTTATCTTGTCTATATCTTATTAATATCTATAGCTTATCTATATCTTAACTTATCAATAGCTTATCTATACCTTATCTTATCAATATCTTATCTATATCTTATCTGTATCTAATCTGTACTTTATCTTATCTATATCTTATATATCTTATATATATCTTAACTATATCTTATCGATATCTTAGCTTATCCATATCATACCTATATCTTTTCTTATCTATATCTTATCTATACCTTTTCTATATATTAGCTATTTCTATATCTTATTTTATCTATATATACCATATCTATATCTTATCTTATTTATATCTTATCAATATCTATATCTTATCTATCTTATCTAGATATATAACTTATCTATACCTTATTTTTATTAATATCTTATCTATATATTATCTATATAATATCTATATCTTATCTATATTTTATCTTTATCTATATGTAATTGATAATTTATCTTATCTATATCTTATCTTATATTTATTATCTATATCTTAGCTTATCCATATCCTTTCTTATCTATATCTTATCTTGTATATATCAAATCTTGTATATATCTTATATATGTCTATATCTTATCTATATGATATGTATATCTTATCTATATCTTATCTTATCTATATCCTATATAAACCTTATTTCAGCTATATCTTATCTATATTTTATCTATAGCTTAAGTTATCTAAACAGTATCTATACCTTATCTATATCATATGTATATCTTATCTATATCTTATCTTATCTATACCCTATATAAACCTTATTTCATCTATATCTTATCTATATTTTATCTATATCTTAAGTTATCTATACAGTATCTATATCTTATCTATATTTTATCTATATCTATGTTTTCTATATCTTATCCTTATCCACTCTATTCTACTCTACAGCACTAAAGTTAGTGTTGTCAAATCCTCCACAAATTTACACCTCCAGGAAATCTTAATTAGTTGCAAAAGTGTTTTTAATTTTTTACTGTTGAAACTTGTGTGTTTTAAATTTAGGTGCATCTAATAGTTAGAAAAATATGAAACTTTCCATAATTTATTAGCAAAATGTTTAAATTACACCTATCTAAAAACAGCCTCCTCCATATCCCCTCAAGCTGTCCTATCCATCACCTAGATAGGTGTGTTTTCTACCATTTAGGTAGAAGTAAACGTCAAACAATTTGCTTCTAATTTAGATAAAGTAGCTGGAAGTTATATCATGCAAACTCTACATGTCAGGTCTTCCTATTAAACAATTGCTGTAATATGTATTTACAGAACTTCCATTTTCTCTATACTTGACCTACACAACTTCATGTTTTTGGTAGGTGTTCGTACACAATGGCGTGTCCTTTCTTCTATAGGTGCAATCCATTTCCTGAACTGGGCACCATCATTGGTATTTAACAGGCCCAAATTACTTAAGTGCATCTCAATATGCCTTTTAAATAGGCTGTCAGGATTATAAAGTTTACTGGAAGAATACGAAAATTATATGCAAGACTGTGACAACTTATCAGTGCTGAAGACACCACAAAAGAACCCAGCATGGCAAAACTCTTGGTTTTGACCTGTGACAACATACAAGGCAAAAATACACTGTAAACAAATGTACTCTTTAACGCTAGTATCAATTAGACAATAAGATGCATTTTTAGCAAAAAATCTTGCTAAATAATGTATGCGTCTTACTGTCCGGAGGCAGCTTATTCTGAATGAAGAGATGCTGACACCATCCTTCCTGATCACTGAGAGACCTGTTCTCTCTGTGACTGACCCGCACTGATCTATCTGATCGGTGTGGTACAGGAGAAAAAGATATAGGGACCTGCTAGGATACTGCATGTCCTATGTAGCTGAAGGACCTTTGTCATCATGTATATAGTGCTTATGTTTTATCTTATCTATATCTTTTATATCTATATGTTATCTATGTCTTATCGTATTTATATCTTATCTTGTCTATATCTTATCAATATCTATAGCTTATCTATATCTTAAATTATCAATAGCTTATCTATACCTTATCTTATCAATATCTTGCCTATATCTTATCTGTATCTAATCTATACTTTATCTTATCTATATCTTATATATATCTTATCTATATCTTATCGATATCTTAGCTTATCCATATCATACCTATATCTTTTCTTATCTATATATTATCTATATCCATACCTTATCTATATATTAGCTATATCTATATCTTATTTTATCTATATATTATCATATCTATATCTTATCTTATTTATATCTTATCAATATCTATATCTTATCTCTCTTATCTAGATATATAACTTATCTATACTTTATTTTATCAATATCTTATCTTATCTATATATTATCTATATAATATCTATATCTTATCTATATTTTATCTTTATATATATGTAATTGATAATTTATCTTATCTATATCTTATCTTATATTTCTTATCTATATCTTATCTATATCGTAGCTTATTCATATACTTTCTTATCTATATCTTATCTTGCATATGTCAAATCTTGAATACATCTTATATATGTCTATATCTTATCTATATCATATGTATATCTTATCTATATCTTATCTATATCCTATATAAACCTTATCTTATCTATATTTTATCTATATCTTAAGTTATCTATTCAGCATCTATGTCTTATCTATATTTTATCTATATCTATGTTTTCTATATCTTATTCTTATCCACTCTATTCTACTCTACAGCACTAAAGTTAGTGATGTCAAATCCTCCACAAATTTACACCTCCAGGAAATCTTAATTAGATGCAAAAGTGTTTTTCCTTTTTTACTGTTGAAACTTGTGGTGTTTTAAATTTAGGTGCATCTAATAGTTAGAAAAATATGAAACTTTCCATAAATTATTAGCAAAATGTTTAAATTACACCTATCTAATAAACAGCCTCCTCCATATCCCCTCAAGCTGTCCTATCCATCACCTAGATAGGTGTGTTTTCTACCATTTAGGTAGAAGTAAACGTCAAACAATTTGCTTCTAATTTAGATAAAGTAGCTGGAAGTTATATCATGCAAATTCTACATGTCAGGTCTGCCTATTAAACAATTGCTGTAATATGTATTTACAGAACTTCCATTTTCTCTATACTTGACCTACACAACTTCATGTTTTTGGTAGGTGTTTGTACACAATGGCGTGGCCTTTCATCTATAGGCGCCATCCATTTCCTGAACTGGGCACCATCATTGGTATTTAACAGGCCCAAATTACTTAAGTGCATCTCAATATGCCTTTTAAATAGGCTGTCAGGCTTATAAAGTTTACTGGAAGAATACTAAAATTATATGCAAGACTGTGACAACTTATCAGTGATGAAGACACCACAAAAGAACCCAGCATGGTAAAACTCTTGGTTTTGACCTGTGACAACATACAAGGCAAAAATACACTGTAAACAAATGTACTCTTTAACGCTAGTATCAATTAGACAATAAGATGCATTTTTAGCAAAAAATCTTGCTAAATAATGTATGCGTCTTACTGTCCGGAGGCAGCTTATTCTGAATGAAGAGATGCTGACACCATCCTTCCTGATCACTGAGAGACCTGTTCTCTCTGTGACTGACCCGCACTGATCTATCTGATCGGTGTGGTACAGGAGAAAAAGATATAGGGACCTGCTAGGATACTGCATGTCCTATGTAGCTGAAGGACCTTTGTCATCATGTATATAGTGCTTATGTGTTATCTTATCTATATCTTTTATATCTATATGTTATCTATGTCTTATCATATTTATATCTTATCTATATCTTATCAATATCTATCTTATCTATATCTTAACTTATCTATATATTATCTGTATCTAATCTATACTTTATCTTATCTATATCTTATATAATCTTATCTATATCTTATCTATATCTTATCTCATCTATATCCTATATAAACCTTATTTCATCTATATCTTATCTATATTTTATCTATATCTTAAGTTATCTATACAGTATCTATATCTTATCTATATCATATGTATATCTTATCTATGTCTTATCTTATCTATATCCTATATAAACCTTATTTCATCTATATCTTATCTATATTTTATCTATATCTTAAGTTATCTATACAGTATCTATATCTTATCTATATCTTATCTATATTTTATCTATATCTATGTTTTCTATATCTTATCCTTATCCACTCTATTCTACTCTACAGCACTAAAGTTAGTGTTGTCAAATCCTCCACAAATTTACACCTCCAGGAAATCTTAATTAGTTGCAAAAGTGTTTTTAATTTTTTACTGTTGAAACTTGTGGTGTGTTTTAAATTTAGGTGCATCTAATAGTTAGAAAAATATGAAACTTTCCATAATTAGCAAAATGTTTAAATTACACCTATCTAATAAACAGCCTCCTCCATATGCCCTCAAGCTGTCCTATCCATCACCTAGATAGGTGTGTTTTCTACCATTTAGGTAGAAGTAAACGTCAAACAATTTGCTTCTAATTTAGATAAAGTAGCTGGAAGTTATATCATGCAAATTCTACATGTCAGGTCTGCCTATTAAACAATTGCTGTAATATGTATTTACAGAACTTCCATTTTCTCTATACTTGACCTACACAACTTCATGTTTTTGGTAGGTGTTTGTACACAATGGCGTGGCCTTTCATCTATAGGCGCCATCCATTTCCTGAACTGGGCACCATCATTGGTATTTAACAGGCCCAAATTACTTAAGTGCATCTCAATATGCCTTTTAAATAGGCTGTCAGGCTTATAAAGTTTACTGGAAGAATACTAAAATTATATGCAAGACTGTGACAACTTGTCAGTGATGAAGACACCACAAAAGAACCCAGCATGGTAAAACTCTTGGTTTTGACCTGTGACAACATACAAGGCAAAAATACACTGTAAACAAATGTACTCTTTAACGCTAGTATCAATTAGACAATAAGATGCATTTTTAGCAAAAAATCTTGCTAAATAATGTATGCGTCTTACTGTCCGGAGGCAGCTTATTCTGAATGGAGATGCTGACACCATCCTTCCTGATCACTGAGAGACCTGTTCTCTCTGTGACTGACCCGCACTGATCTATCTGATCGGTGTGGTACAGGAGAAAAATATATAGGGACCTGCTAGGATACTGCATGTCCTATGTAGCTGAAGGACCTTTGTCATGTATATAGTGCTTATGTGTTATCTTATGTATATCTTTTATATCTATGTTATCTATGTCTTATCGTATTTATATCTTATCTTGTCTATATCTTATCAATATTTATCTTATCTATATCTTAACTTATCTATAGCTTATCTATATCTTATCTGTATCTAATCTATACTTTATCTTATCTATATCTTATCTATATCTTAGCTTATCCATATCATACCTATATCTTTTCTTATCTATATCTTATCTATATATTAGCTATATCTTATCTTATTTATATCTTATCAATATCTATATATTATCTCTCTTATCTAGATATATAACTTATATATACCTTATCTTATCAATATCTTATCTTATCTATATAATATCTATATCTCATCTATATTTTATCTTTATCTATATGTAATTGATAATTTATCTTATCTATATCTTATCTTATATTTCTTATCTATATCTTATCTTATCCATATCCTTTCTTATCTATATCTTATCTTGTATATATCAAATCTTGTATATATCTTATATATATTTATATCTTATCTATATCATATGTATATCTTATCTCATCTATATCCTATATAAACCTTATTTCATCTATATCTTATCTATATTTTATCTATATCTTAAGTTATCTATACAGTATCTATCTTATCTATATTTTATCTATATTTTATCTATATGTTTTCTATATCTTATCCTTATCCACTCTATTCTACTCTACAGCACTAAAGTTAGTGTTGTCAAATCCTCCACAAATTTACACCTCCAGGAAATCTTAAATAGTTGCAAAAGTGTTTTTCCTTTTTTACTGTTGAAACTTGTGGTGTGTTTTAAATTTAGGTGCATCTAATAGTTAGAAAAATATGAAACTTTCCATAAATTACTAGCAAAATGTTTAAATTACACCTATCTAAAATAACAGCCTCCTCCATATCCCCTCAAGCTGTCCTATCCATCACCTAGATAGGTGTGTTTTCTACCATTTAGGTAGAAGTAAACGTCAAACAATTTGCTTCTAATTTAGATAAAGTAGCTGGAAGTTATATCATGCAAACTCTACATGTAAGGTCTGCCTTTTATACAATTGCTGTAATATGTATTTACAGAACTTCCAGTTTCTCTATACTTGACCTACACAACTTCATGTTTTTGGTTGGTGTTTGTACACAATGGCGTGGCCTTTCATCTATAGACACCATCCATTTCCTGAACTGGGCACCATCATTGGTATTTAACAGGCCCAAATTACTTAAGTGCATCTCAATATGCCTTTTAAATAGGCTGTCAGGCTTATAAAGTTTACTGGAAGAATACTAAAATTATAGGCAAGACTGTGACAACTTATCAGTGCTGAAGACACCACAAAAGAACCCAGCATGGTAAAACTCTTGGTTTTGACCCGTGACAACATACAAGGCAAAAATACACTGTAAACAAATGTACTCTTTAACACTAGTATCAATTAGACAATAAGATGCATTTTTAGCAAAAAACCTTGCTAAAAAATGTATGCATCTTACTTTCCGAAGGCAGCTAATTCTGAATGAAGAGATGCTGACACCATCCTTACTGATTACTGAGAGATCTGTTCTCTCTGTGACTGACCCACACTGATATATCTGATCGGTGTGGTACAGGAGAAAAAGATATAGGGACCTGCTAGGATACTGCATGTCCTATGTAGCTGAAGGACCTTTGTCATCATGTATATAGTGCTTATGTTTTATCTTATCTATATCTTTTATATCTATATGTTATCTATGTCTTACCGTATTTATATCTTATCTTGTCTATATCTTATTAATATCTATAGCTTATCTATATCTTAACTTATCAATAGCTTATCTATACCTTATCTTATCAATATCTTATCTATATCTTATCTGTATCTAATCTGTACTTTATCTTATCTATATCTTATATATCTTATATATATCTTAACTATATCTTATCGATATCTTAGCTTATCCATATCATACCTATATCTTTTCTTATCTATATCTTATCTATACCTTTTCTATATATTAGCTATTTCTATATCTTATTTTATCTATATATACCATATCTATATCTTATCTTATTTATATCTTATCAATATCTATATCTTATCTATCTTATCTAGATATATAACTTATCTATACCTTATTTTTATTAATATCTTATCTATATATTATCTATATAATATCTATATCTTATCTATATTTTATCTTTATCTATATGTAATTGATAATTTATCTTATCTATATCTTATCTTATATTTATTATCTATATCTTAGCTTATCCATATCCTTTCTTATCTATATCTTATCTTGTATATATCAAATCTTGTATATATCTTATATATGTCTATATCTTATCTATATGATATGTATATCTTATCTATATCTTATCTTATCTATATCCTATATAAACCTTATTTCAGCTATATCTTATCTATATTTTATCTATAGCTTAAGTTATCTAAACAGTATCTATACCTTATCTATATCATATGTATATCTTATCTATATCTTATCTTATCTATACCCTATATAAACCTTATTTCATCTATATCTTATCTATATTTTATCTATATCTTAAGTTATCTATACAGTATCTATATCTTATCTATATTTTATCTATATCTATGTTTTCTATATCTTATCCTTATCCACTCTATTCTACTCTACAGCACTAAAGTTAGTGTTGTCAAATCCTCCACAAATTTACACCTCCAGGAAATCTTAATTAGTTGCAAAAGTGTTTTTAATTTTTTACTGTTGAAACTTGTGTGTTTTAAATTTAGGTGCATCTAATAGTTAGAAAAATATGAAACTTTCCATAATTTATTAGCAAAATGTTTAAATTACACCTATCTAAAAACAGCCTCCTCCATATCCCCTCAAGCTGTCCTATCCATCACCTAGATAGGTGTGTTTTCTACCATTTAGGTAGAAGTAAACGTCAAACAATTTGCTTCTAATTTAGATAAAGTAGCTGGAAGTTATATCATGCAAACTCTACATGTCAGGTCTTCCTATTAAACAATTGCTGTAATATGTATTTACAGAACTTCCATTTTCTCTATACTTGACCTACACAACTTCATGTTTTTGGTAGGTGTTCGTACACAATGGCGTGTCC